>NW_027502699.1:0-42802 GCF_021521415.1 Bidens hawaiensis | reverse complement strand
GCTATTGCGGCGGCCATTTCCTGGGAACGTTGCTGTCTACGCATGCGCGAGGCTTCTCTTCTCTGAAATCGGCGAGATAGCGGAGGCATTCTATAAAAATTTTAATTTTAGTTAATATCTTGGTTTTAGCGCAAAGTTTTAATCTTATAAAGCTTGGTTTCGCAGAGTTAGATACTATCAAAAGTTAAAGTAAAATAAATGACTTTAAATGCAGACTTAATAAGGGTAACAAATTCGAATCAAGAACCGACAATTCACGTATCACCGTGACTTTCCGAGTTCTCAATTTAAAATAGCTAGTAAACGAGTATTGGAGATTGACGATTCATGTATCACCATGACTTTCCAATCTTCAATATAAAATATACAAGAAAATGAGTATTGGAGGTTGACAATTCATGTATCACCATGACTTTTCAAGTATCCAACCTCAGAACATAGTCGTAAATGGAAATTGAAAATCAACTATTCATGTATCACCATGACTTTTTGGATTTTCAAATTCAACAAACGAATATGTAAGTAAAATCAATAAAAATCGAAATTCAACAAAAATCGAAATATCGCGAAATAAAACATAAAATCATATACTGCGCAAGCGCGAGCATATTCATAAATAACGAGTAATTAACAATAAGCGCGCAAACATGAGATTTCTCTCATGCGCGAGAAGGGACTCTTAGGTATTCTAGGCCGTTACGTCTAACCACCTATCCTAAAGTCAACGAGCTCTGATACCAATCTGTAACACCCCGACCAAAGGCGGATTATACATCGGGGCGCCACATATTGTTTCATTACTCGTGACACTATTGGGTGTCAATATTTAATAAATACATTCATTCGCGCATACGCAACGTAAACAAGAGAACTTAAAACAACATAAATTAATATATTATAAATCATAATATTCGAACAGCGAAAACTTGTCTTGATACATTTTAATCTAGGTCCAAAATAAAGAACTTCCTACGTGTCCTTAAGCTCCCAAAACAGCTACTGCAAACCTGAACATGTGTTAAAATAAACGTCAAACACTTGCGTGTTGGTGAGAAATCAAGTTTAATAGATAATCATAGATAATCACAGTAAATCTGCGCGCAACACGTGTATGTCTAGAGTTTAACAAGGGTGTAATCAGATTGTGATCAAGCCTAAGATAGTTCATAGATCATAGTTCAATCCATGCTCCCAATTGAGCATAAAAACGAGAAAACATCTGTGCAAGTGTAAACAAAGAAAACCGTAAACGATAGGTCTCCCGTGTTCAACTAATGGTACCAACGGAACTGCGGAATAGGCCGAACAAAGCGGTTAATGATACACACATACAAATAAACAGCCAAGTAAACGTCCTCAACACATGGGATACTGCGCGACTAAAGTTCATAAACAGTTTAAGACTCAAGTTTTGTACGAACACATGAACATCCCAAAACATTAAAACTAAAAAGGGATTAGGTACGAGATTACTCACATGATAAACGATGCGGTGATAGATAAAGCAAGAACCAACTTTAAACAAGCACAAATTAACCTATAAATAAGATTGTTGTTTTAATGATTTGTTTTAAGTCTTGATTATAAGTTAGCATAATTAATAAGTAAATTATAATATATATTACCGGAAAAGCAGGAAGAACAAGGAGGAAGACGGAGGCAGAGAGGAAGACGGCAGAGAGAGCAAGGAGTAAGAGAACAGGAGAGATTAAGTGTTTTGTGTGTGATGTGTTATGAAATATTATTATTATTTATAGAAAAACCCTAGGAGACATAATCCCTAGAAAAGGGGAAAAGATCTCAAAAGCAAAAGATTCCAAAAGCAAAAGATATCAAAAGATATGGCAGCTGCAGGGGGCAAGATAAAGCTGACAGGGAACAGTAACAGGCATGGCGGGTCAGATAAAGGTACTGGTTAAGCATGGCAAAAGCAGATCTCAAAAGATAATGTCAGTCACTTTTTCCACCAACCAATGGGGGTTGGTACGCATGCTGCGCCGAAAGTAACTATTCAGACATTAGATAGGTTAGGTCAACAGCACAGAAGATAAGACAACACAAAAGCATACAGGCTGGAATAAACAGAAGATACAAGGGTTAAGCGCGGGAAGGCTGAGTGCGCGAGCGCGAAGGCTGGCACAACAATCCTTAGCGCACTGCGGGAAGAATCACAAATCCTTAGCGTGCTGCGTGAAGAACAAGAATGCTAAGCGCATCGCGGGAAGAACATACATTCTTAGCGCATTGCGGGAAGAACATGCATTCTTAGCGCGCTGCGAGAAGAGTTCTCTTCACGCATCGCAGGAACAAGATGTCTTCACGCAGGCTTCCATGTAAGGAGTCTGGCGCGTGGAGCTGCAGACATCCTTAGGCGGGAAGAACCAAAGGACAAGCAAAGAGGAGGGAAACAAGGCGTAAGGGCGGGACGGCGACAAGAGGGAAAAGAAGGCGGAAAGAGAGAAGGAAGAGGGACGGGACGGCGGAAAGAAAGAGAGAGAAAGAGGCGGGAAGGAAAATATATATTATTATTAAAAGTAAAATATAAGTATAAATATTAAATAATAAAAGAGAGATCGGGTCAGAGAAACGGGTACCTGGGTCGGGTCGGATCGGGGCAGATGTCACAAAAGTGGTAGTCTTTTATTATAAGAGATAGATTTAGGTGTTATGGGCTAGATATATACAATTATTTAATCAATATAATAGTTTTTCAAAATAATTATTGTTTTATTTGTTAATTTATCATTTAACAACTTCCAATTAATATGTACTCAGAGTAAAGTATGTTGATAGAAGTTTTTCAATTGTGAAGCCTAGAAAAATTTGAGAGAAAAAAGTTCATGACTTCATTGGATCTAAGTTTTTTTTACTAATAAAGTTCTTGACAAAAAGAAGGTTTTTGATTTCTATTGAGTGACTCATGTTCATATTATCAACTATAGAAGCAGGGTGTGCTTATGTTTTCTTTTATTGAATTACTAAGTTATGATTTTATTTGTAAAGTACACGATTTAGAAAAGTATTTTGAAGTTTGATGTTTATGAATCAAACTAATAAGTTATTTATATGGAGTTATTTTTGCATAAGCGTGATTATTGGTTGGGCTTTCAAGTCAGTTTTTCAAGACATCCTACTTTCTTTTGAGGGGTAAATGAGTAATTTTATTTTCCACGCATAATATTATATTTATGTATATGTAAAGGCATAATTAGTAATTTGTTATGATTTGTTTGATGTATATTTGCAGAGAAAAGTTGAATTTTACTGTCTATGTTGTATTGGAGCATTGACTCACTTCGGTATTGCATTGGATTAATTCAACTATGGCTTATACAATTAAGTTGACAATCTCTAACCATCTTGATAAATTATTTTTTCGCATCATCTGTTTCATAGTTCATGGGTCAATAAGTTGAGTATATTTTATTGAACAACTAATGTATTTATAAAAATAATTAATTAATTTGTTATACATGTGAATTGTGGTAAAAAGTAGAATCTATCTGAGGTGTTATAGTGAATTGGTAAATTGTCATTAGATTTATTTAAACAAATGAAATGTCACTCAAAGTACAAATATAATTTTTTTAACTTACGTTGCTATTTTATATTTGAGTAGGAACATACATACATAAGTTTCTTAAATATATTTTATGTTTTTATTAGTATTATCAACTTTCATAGTTGATGAAAAACAAGAGTCTATTTTGTATAGGAGATTATTTTGAAGGAAAGAAAAAGAAGAACTGGACAATTAGAAGATGAACAATTAGAATAACGGGTTAAGAAGTCAAAAAAATGATACTTTTGTATTTAAGAAATGAATTTTTGCTTTTTAATTTTTCAGCCCGTGTAACACACGGGTTTTTAACCTAGTACGAGATATATAAATAAAATATGAACCCGTCAGTCTTTTTACATTTACATTTACACTTCTCTTTTTCTTTTTACGACACAAGTCCAGTAAGAAAGCATGGCTAGGCCCGTTTCAAAACCCACTTAGAAACCGAAAAAATAGACAATAGGGAAATGGTGTAAAATATAAGTAGACAAAAACTTAGGTGAAAATAGGCAGATGAGGCGTTACTAATGTTGGTATTTGCTCATCAAGCGAATGAGGCTCCGGACGAGCCGATGATTTCGATGCCGATTCGCTCTAACCATGGTTACTCTACTCCTACTTCTGTATGACTGTCTCTTTATATTCATACATACATACATACATACATACACAAAACACAATCAAAAGCCAAAACATATGTATTTGCTTGATCTTGATCTTGAATGAGGCTGTGATGATAAAAATTCATTTTGAGCAAAGTCGGAGTATGAAGACCCGATCCGTATCTTGGCTGGGCAATCCAGATGGCAATTTTAAATTATATTATTTATTGCAACTGTCATTGCAGCCATGGCTGATCTGGGCATCATAAATAAACCTGCATAGAGGTGCACAAAACCGGGTTTTTTTATTGGCCTAGACCAGTGTTTGGTTACGGTCAACGAAAGTCAAAATTGGTTTATTAAATCCGATTACCACAGATCTGAGCCTCTGTTTCTTCAACGTCTTACGATTTTGTTTTGAATGATGAGTTTTTTAAAATTTTCGTGGATGGTTTTATGATCTTGATGCACTTTGATGCGTTGATGTATTTATTTGTTGTGTGAACATTCTTTTCTGAGTGTTGTTTTTATTTTGTTAGGATGGTTATTTATTATAAAAGTGAGTTATTATTTGACACACGGGTGTGTAAAGTACGGTTTGGTTATGGGGTTTAGCCGAGTTTTGGTTATGGAAGATTGGTACCAATTACCATAACCGAATGGTCGGTTAATAATTTATAATTATAGGGGTTTCTGTTAAGTTTGGCTAATTGTCAAATGAGTTTGTTTCTTCGTCCTAGTAGAAATTTGTTCAGTTATATTCTTTCAAGTTCAATTATGAAGTTTTCAAGTTGTTTTGGTTCCAAACTTGGATATGGTGTTTCAAGCGAACGGTTGTAACATACGTTTTAAATGTTCAAAATTGGAAATAGAGATATAAAGATGAAAATGGCGGTATAAAACTTGAAAAGACAATTAAACATACAAGGTTCGGTTTGCTTTTAGTTTAATTTGTTTAACAGAGACATAACTGTAACCATAACTGAATGGTCGTTAATCATATTCACTCAACCATAACTATAAATGTCGGTTTTGTTCGTTATGGTTACTTTCTGTTAACAGTTATGTTTTAGTTTTTGCTCACACCTTGTTTGACATAATATGAATAAAGGGTAAATATTTAAGGTCTCGAATTCTCGAGAGGTTAACAAGTCATCATTGACGCATGATACATGTGTTTAAGTTGTAGCAACGGGAGATTACCATGCTCGTCTTAAACACCAACATACTATTACCATATTTGATTTTCTAAGGTGTTGGATTGGCTGTCAAAAACAACCCACTCAAATCATAAAGGTGGACAAAGAAGACACCAAATGAGTAGTCTTCACTGTCATTCATCCAAATGTTCAAATTCATGGATCATTTGAGATCATTGTTCGTTTCTTCTTTTGTTCCAGACCTGCCTAAGGCTGTTGCTAGTACATACAGGAATCATTGGTTATATGGCACCTTATATTAGGGTTGGGTGGTTTCGGTAGGGCTGTTAATTTATGACACGAACATGTTAACACGACACGAGTTTTAACAGGTTTGGGTTTTAGCTTAACATGTTTCGTGTCTTAACAGTCTTGTTAACATGTAGTAACTTGTGTAGATTTTTATTTTAAAAAATAAATATATATATATATATATATATATATATATATATATATATATATATATATATATATATATATACACACTCCTATACTCTTAAACCAAAAGTCATACTTACAATAGACATTTCACTAATGCTCACCAGAACCCGATATTATATTTTTTTGTTTGTTATAATTTGCTTTTATGATTTTTTGTTTCAAGTATGCTTTATATTTGTCGTCTTTTGTTTCTAGTATGTTATGGATTTGTTGTTTTTTTGTTTTAAATATGTTATGGATTATCTACTAATTAAGTTTTTTATGCTTGTTTTGAAAATTTGGGTTTTGTTACGCATGCATTTATCATTGTATCTTTATACATGTCCCTTAGCAGGCTAACCTGTTACTAAACAGGTTTGTGTTTGGAAAAAATGACACGATTAGTTATTGTGTCGTGTTTGTGTTTAGTACAACAAGTCATCGTGTCTTATCGTGTCGTGTTCGACATGTTATGACAACCCTAGGTTTCGGTAGTAACCTCATTTTGAATTTTCTCGACTTTTTAGTACATCCCTACCCATTTTAGATAAATTTAAAGAATATTTAATCAAATGAACTATTACATTGAAAATTCAAGGGTGCTGCATTTTCTTTGTATGTTGATAGAGATCATCTTTGCATGCATTTTCCTAATAAGAAAGCCCTGGACCTCACATCGGATCTCTCGCTTATACTCAAGTCAACTACTCCTTGATATGATCTTGGCTTACATGTACACAAGTGTTTGTTACAACATTACAATCAGATTGCTCACAAACTTATCCTCTTGCCATTCTTTGATATTGAATTATTTGAATCTAAGTGTTTTATAATCTGAAAGAACAAAATAACTTATCCATTAAGTTTTTAAGCTTGTTACGCACCACTATATAGAAGCCTGCGTAAAAACACTCACCACAACTACGGTTTTTATATCCATACACTTTTCAACCTACATTTTCAATTAGTGATCCCTTTGTCTTGCCTACAAAACCTACCCTTCATCAAAATGACTTGTCTTTAAGCATTAGTAATCATCTATTGCATAAACTTAACGTTTCATCAATAATTTTTACAGATACATATTTGTTTAATATCGAGGAAGTTGTTGATTTAAATCCTAAAAGTTGTTTTCATCAAAAGAGTATTTTTTTAATATGTAACTGTGTGTATTTGCAGCCATGGCGTAAACGGCATCTTTTTTGGTCCCCCAACCCCCCAATTTTCAGATATGAGCGTCTTCATTTATCACCTTAATTTCATTTTTTTTAAATTACGATCTTATGTTCAATCAGGGACGTTTTTTTGTTGACTATTTTTTTCTAAGATGATTACATTGTCTGAACAAGGCCATCAAATTTGATCATTGCTTAAGTTGGGGTTTATTAAATGTATGAGTTTGATTAAGACCTTACACCCTCCGCAATGATGGCAATGTATGGTTCCGTAACTGTATAATCATTTGTAAACGTAATGTGTTTTTGGTTCTAGTTTTTGACAATTATAAGAGCATTAGAAAGTTTTCGTTGTACTGGTCTAAGCTTATCAAACAATTTTACAATAGTTAAATTTTCTTTTACGGTCTTTGGTGTTGGTTGAAACTGTGTTTATATTGTTACAAATACATGTGATGGGATGGTAGCAAGGAGCTATATCCATGGACCATTATGCACAAACCCGCCCACATAGGTGCATTTGTAAAATTAAAACCTAAAGCATATTACTTTGTCCATTCTAAAATTTGAACAAATATGTAGGTTGAGTTTTCGTATGATTCGGTTATAGTTCTTTCTGTTGGGTTTCTATGGATATTTTAAACTTAGTTAACCATTTAACTAGTCACAATTAAGGCGGAAGCGTGATATAAACAAACTAAACATATGTATCCATGTGTATATATATGTATATATATTACAAGTTTATAGGAAATGTGTACATGAACAACCTAATTTATTCATGTTATAAGATTACCAATAATCTATATATTAGAAATCCGAAGTAAGGATCAAATGATACGGGAAAACTAAACTATCAAAGCCATAAACACTTACATTCTTAACCTTTAAGAGTGTAGTTGATGTTGAAGAAGATGATGATGTTAATGCTAGACTTTTAAAGGGAAAATCCTCAAACAGAATATACCCCGAGCCTCCAACACACACCGAGCTATGTTAGGGAGCTTGAACACGAATAACCGAGACCCGAGCCTCTTCTTTTGATCTTGGCCGAAAAACAAGAACCAAGAAAGGGAAGGAGTTATTGTTCTTTTGTTACTTGAAAGTATATGTTGTTACTTGAAAGAATATCTATATATTCACACTCAACCTTTTTCAAATCTTTTCATCCATGATGTTAGTTTTTAGTCAAGTAATGTTTACTCAACTTCCACCAAATACATGACAAAATTTGACCAAGACATTGGGGTGTGGGGCCCACCCTAAAACCGGCCCCAATAATTATTATTTATTTATTTATTTATTTCTTTTTTATTTTATTTATTTTATACTTTATAAAATATATATAAACACCCCATCTTTTATAAACCATTTTATAAAAGAACACATATTTAAATAATCATTCCAATAATAATTATTTGAATAAATAAATTAACCAATTAATTTATTTAGCACTTTCAAGTAAGTATTCAGAAACCCGATTTTCTGAATGCATCGTGTTCTGTATTTGTCTTATAGATCTTATATTAACAAATACATAATTGGTGTGTGTCTAACTCGTTATTGGGTATGACCCGACTTGGATCAAACACAGCTAGCCACATTAACCTAATTATGTGTCTCGGGCATACGGTATTCCAACAATCTCCCACTTGCACGTGACTCATAAGAAGTTAATGCTAATGGTGAATACCGCCTAACAACAGGTCACCACCCCTAGTGTGTTTGACTAAGTGCCATTCAATAACATCATCCCCTTCAAGTCCATACTTGATATGATATAGGTAAGTCTTATCATTACATCCCTTTGTTACTAGATGTCCTGTCAAATCGAAGAGACACAGAGTGATCATTCTCTCAATGATTTAACTTAACAGGCCTTAGACATCTAAACTCTCAACACATAAGAGGAACAAATCCCATCTTGACTGCATACATCCTCGTTGACATCTCATATGATATCTGAGCTCTTTATTACACGTCATCGTGTTACCGAAATAACAAAGAAGAGAGTCAAGTTATCAGACTTGATGAAAAACCAGATCCAATATGCATCTCAGGTCAAAAGACACAATGATACTCGCCTTTACTCAAGGATTACTTATGATCAGAGACACAGAGTGATCATTCTCTCAATGATTTAACTTAACAGGCCTTAGACATCTAAACTCTCAACACATAAGAGGAACAAATCCCATCTTGACTGCATACATCCTCGTTGACATCTCATATGATATCTGAGCTCTTTATTACACGTCATCGTGTTACCGAAATAACAAAGAAGAGAGTCAAGTTATCAGACTTGATGAAAAACCAGATCCAATATGCATCTCAGGTCAAAAGACACAATGATACTCGCCTTTACTCAAGGATTACTTATGATCAGTTGCACTAACTCTATGCAGTGATCCTTGAGAGCGGATCATGTCCAATATTTGTATCCCACAAATATCTATGAACCTTGGTGGCAAACCTATGCCCTATATTCATCACATGAATATCAACCAATCCGGGTTCATAATAGTCTTACCTTCATACTTGTTCCCATAAGCATGATCGACTACGGACGTTTAGAACAACATAAGTCATTCATGGATTAAACATGCAAATATAGAACATAACTCATTGAAAAATTAAAACATAATTAATTATCATGAGATACCCATTACATTTGTTCTTACACAAACACTAAACACAGATTAAATCCACTCACTAGAATACCGAAGTCCTAATGCACAAACATGACCCTCATGCTTTGGCCTATCGAGGAGCTTCGTGAGTGGGTCCGCAATATTTTGATCGGTATGAACTTTATGAATACATATCTTTCCCTTTTCAACTTCATCCCTTATGTAGTTGAATCTGCGCTCAATGTGCCTCGTTTTCTGATGAGCACGAGGCTCCTTGATCTGTGCAATAGCACCCTCATTGTCACAGAATATCTCTAGGGGCTCCTGAATGGTAGAGATAATCCCTAGATCCATGATGAACTTTTTCATCCATGCAGCCTCTTGGGCTGCCATTGAAGCGGCGATGTACTCAGATTCTGTAGTGGATAACGCGACAACATCCTGCTTCGAACTCTTCCAAGAGACAGCGCCTCCATTCAAAATGAAGACATATCCCGACTGTGACCGAGAATCATCTCGGTCAGTTTGGAAACTCGCATCCACGTAACCCTTTACGACGAGTTCCTCCTCACCAGACCCATATATTAAAAACATATCCTTAGTCCTTCTAAGGTATTTTAATATATTCTTGACAGCCATCCAATGACTGTCACCTGGGTTGTGCTGGTATCTACTCGTTATGCTTAAAGCATACGAGACGTCCGGTCTGGTGCACATCATTGCATAAATAATAGATCCTATTGCCGAAGCATAAGGAACATGCTTCATCCTATCCTGCTCTTCCTTAGAGCTAGGACTTTGGGATGAGCTTAACACGGTTCCTCTAGGAATAGGTACCAAACCTTTCTTAGAGTTTTCCATCCTGAACCTTTTCAGGATTTTATCAATGTACGCACTTTGATTGAGTCCGATCAATTTCCTTTGTCTATCCCTATAGACCTTTATTCCCAAGATATATGTCGCTTCTCCAAGATCCTTAATTGAGAAACGACCACTTAACCACGCTTTAACGTTTTCCATACTTGGTATATCATTTCCAAATAAAAGTATATCATCGACATACAAAATAAGGAACATGATTATACTCCCACTAGCCCATTTATACACACACGCCTCATCACCGTTTTGGACGAAACCAAACGCTTTGATTTCTTCATTAAAACGATGATTCCACATCCGTGATGCTTGTTTCAACCCGTAGATTGATTTCCTCAACTTACATACTTTATCAGGATTAGATGGATCGACAAAACCTTCAGGCTGAACCATATGGACATCTTCCTCAAGATATCCATTAAGAAAAGCGGTCTTGACATCCATTTGCCATATCTCATAATCAAAATGAGCTGCAATGGCAAATAATATCCTGATCGACTTAAGCATCGCGACCGGCGAGAAGGTTTCATCATAATCAATCCCTTGAGTTTGCGTGAAACCTTTTGCTACAAGTCGTGCTTTGTAAGTATCTAAATTTCCATGCATATCGGTCTTCTTCTTGAAGACCCACTTACATCCAACCATTTTGGAGTTAAGTGGACGATTAACCAATTCCCAAACTTGGTTATCGTGCATGGATTGCATCTCGGCGCTCATGGCTTCAAGCCACTTGTCACAATCAGGTTGTGACATAGCATCTTTGTAGGAGATCGGTTCATCCGAATCGACCAAGTAGCAATCATCCACGAGAAATCCATATTTCTTGGGAGGTCGACTAATCCTACTAGATCTGCGAGCAACGTGTGTATGATCAACCATTTGATCACCTTCAACATCCTCGTGTTGAAAACTAGTATCGACCAACTGTGTATCATCCAGTGATTCTTGAACCTCTTCAAGTTCCACTCTCTTTTCACTAGGTCCTTCCATAAGGAACTTAGTTTCTAAGAAGTATCCTTTGCGTGAAATAAACACTTTTTGTTCACTAGGATCATAGAATATATATCCTATATTATCCTTTGGGTATCCTATGAAGATACACCTGATGGATCGAGCCTCAAGCTTATTTGGGGTGTCACGTTTAACATAAACTATGCATCCCCATACCCTTAAATATGAAAAGGATGGAACCTTTCCATGCCACACTTCATAGGGTATTCGATCCACCTTTTTGGTCGGGGCCATATTCAAAATACGAGCCGCTGTAAGTAGCGCATATCCCCAAAATGATGGCGGTAGTGAACTTCGTGCCATCATTGATCGAACCATGTCCAACAGTGTTCTATTCCTCCTCTCGGATACTCCGTTATGTTGAGGAGTTCCAGGAGGAGTGAACTGTGAAATAATTCCACAATCTCTAAGATGACATTGAAAAGCATCACTTAGGTATTCGCCTCCTCTATCGGAGCGGAGTACCTTGATTGTTCGGTCGAGCTGATTTTGTACTTCATTTTGAAATTCCTTGAACATTTCAAAGGCTTCATATTTGTGTTTCATTAGATACACATACCCATATCGACTAAAATTGTCGGTAAAGGTAATGAAGTACCTTTCACTATTCCTACTAGTGGGCTTGAGAGGTCCGCATACATCCGTATGTATGATACCTAACAAGTCCTTAGCCCTCTCATTTGTACCTTTAAAAGGTTCTTTGGTCATCTTGCCTTGAATACAAGATTCACACTCATCAAACGAACCTAACTCATTTGTTTTCAAAAGACCATTCTTTTGGAGAGTATTTACACGATTCTTGTTTATGTGTCCAAGACGACAATGCCAAATGTAGGAATCACTCAAATTCTTTTTGAGTCTTTTAGTGGAAGTTTGATATAATGAGCTATTTGAGGTATTGTCATGAACCAATTCATAAATACCGTTGTTTGGTACAGCTTTAAAATAAAAGATACCATTAGATGATACATGCATTTCTGATTTTACAAATTTAAAGTCAAAGTTACATTGTCTAAGAAGGTGCACGGAAATAATGTTCCTAGTCAAACTAGGAGCATACAAAACATTTCTCAAAACAACTTCCAAACCACTTGGAAGCGATAAAGTGAAGTCTCCTCTAGCGACCACGTGCACCCTTGCACCTTTGCCCATGAAAAGACTCACTTCGCCCTTCTTTAAGTCTTCATTCCTTTTGAACCCCTGCAACCAATTGCAAATATGAGTTCCACATCCGGTATCCAATACCCATGTGTTAGAAGAAATAAGATTTAGCTCAATATTAATCATAAAGACATTACCCGAGGCATGCCCCGCATTCCTCTTGTCTCTTAGCTCTTTTAGGTAGACCGGGCAATTGCGTTTCCAATGTCCGGTCTCCCCACAACCAAAACAAGGATCATCCTTATGACCCCTCGGTTCCACAACCTTTTGTTTCTTTGCCATAACCGGTGATTTGCCCTTACCCTTAAGATGCACAGGAGGACCCTTTCTTTTTGCTACCTTAGCCTTAGAATTGGGTTGAGATCGATTCTTGGATTTACCTTCATTGATCGCAAACACGGGTAAAACCCTTTTACCCATGCTCGCCTCGGCTGTTTTAAGCATTGAGTGAAGTTCTCCAATGTTTTTGTCCCACCCATTCATGTTATAATTTAACACGAAAGTGTCGAACCTTTTCGACAGGGAGTTAAGGATCAAATCCGTTGCTAACTCTTTTGAGATGGGACAATTGAGCTTGGCGAGGCGATCAATGTAACTTTTCTTCTTAAGTACATAAGTTGAAACTGGTTGATTATCATCCATTCTACATGCATGCAAGGCTCGAACCGTTTCGAACCTTTCAACTCTTGATTGCTTAAGGAACATTTCCTTAAGTTGAGTAATCATGTCGTACGCATTATGGTTTTCGAAATCCTTTTGGATTTCGGGAACCATAGTCGCCAACATGAGGCATGACACTTGAATGGAATCTTCCGTGTGTTGGACCCAATTCATATATTCGACCTCACTTCCCTCTTCCGGTTCGTTGGGGATAGGTGTTTCCAAAACATGATATAATTTTTCTTGTTTTAGAACAATCCTTAAATTTCGGAACCAATCCGAAAAGTTATTGTGGTTAAGACGGTCTTTAGCGAGAATAGATCGGAGAGATACATTTTGGACGTTAGGGATTATGTTGTCGTCGACGTGTGCGGCCATCTGCAGAATTTTAATTAAGTTCATTTTAGTGTTTTACCTTTTTAATTATTAATACCCTTTTATATATACCAAATATAATTAATAATTAAAATCTAGAATCCAACGATAAACCCGACTCCGGTTAGGTGACCTTTTTCCCATTGTCGGTTTATCAAGGTAGTTATTCATAACAATTGCAAACCCTTTTGCAACTTCTAGAGTTTATAGGACCGGTTCGAAATCATATTTCGTGTCGGCATGTTTATCCCATCAACACCTATTAGACCCCATGCTTGGGTGACCCTCTTCACATGGTTCTAATTTAAGTCGTCCTACTTGTATCAACTTGTAATATCAACATACAAACGGTTAGGTGACCTTTTTCCCATTTATATGCCAATATTACCTCAACATATTAATTTACTCTACGCGGTTAGGTGACCTTTTTCCCACTAAGAGCTTACTAATATGTTAAGCGTTATACAAAAGGATGGTGTTTGACTTATTATCCTTAATTTTAAAAGGGATTTTTAGTTTTAATAATTCTAGTTGTAAAACTTTAAATCATGTTCTAACATGCATTTAGTAACATGATATTTTGAAACCATTTTCAAAATTTTAATTTATAATAAAACCATTTTATTATGGGCGTGAGACGGCTAGTTAATAAATCCATTTTATTAAACTATGTGTCACGTAATTACCGATAATTATTAGAACCCGTTTTATGCTTTGTTAATTAATTCTATGTGACGAAGTTGATATCCTAATATCTAGCAACCACATAATCAAACAATCAATTAACAAGCATACACAATTATACTAGACACGAGCCACTAAGTTAGACCACACTTGTTAGCCGAAACAAGTGTGTGTCTTAGGTCCGATCCTAAGGGACACATGACACGTGGATGTTGTAGCTCCCACTCGATCCCGCATCCAAATGCTTCGAGCATCTTCTTCAACCCCGTTGTGATCCATTGGGCTTGAACTTGGGCCTTAGCTTCCATAAGCTTCCATTTGGGCTCAATAGGTGGGCTTAGGTCCTTTTGGGCTTGAATCCCCTTAATGGGCTTGTGAGACCCATTATCACCATACCCGGCCCAATAAGGCCCAAACTTCCAATTTTGCAATCTTCTTTAAATTTACAAAACAAATGTCCTAATACATTTTTTCTATAAAATAAAGATATTACAAATAATCTATTTATTACATACCCATATGAATAAATAATTACAAAACTGCCCCTAATTAATTATTACAAACCGAAACTTGAATAATTAATTACAATTATCAACCACAAATAAACATCCATTTTGGTCTACGGCTCGGTCTAGTTTTAATAATTAATAAACATAACCCGTTATGTTTTAGGATCCCGTTTCAAAACCCCTTGACTTTATCGAGCCTAGCCCAACCCATTTTGGGCTTGACCCAATAACTTGATTATGAGCTTCGGCCCAATATCATCCGAATTGGGCTTCGGCCCATATATTCGGTTTTATTATTATTATTATTTTTTTTTTGAACAAAGCCAAAAAAAAAATAACAAGATTAAATACAAAATTCATGCATGTTAATTTTAGTATAAAATCTTTCAAGGGGAAAATATAAAACCGAAAACCCGAAGCTTAGTTTCCCGTATCCCGGCTCTTGATGCCATTTGTTGGGTTTCTATGGATATTTTAAACTTAGTTAACCATTTAACTAGTCACAATTAAGGCGGAAGCGTGATATAAACAAACTAAACATATGTATCCATGTGTATATATATGTATATATATTACAAGTTTATAGGAAATGTGTACATGAACAACCTAATTTATTCATGTTATAAGATTACCAATAATCTATATATTAGAAACCGAAGTAAGGATCAAATGATACGGGAAAACTAAACTATCAAAGCCATAAACACTTACATTCTTAACCTTTAAGAGTGTAGTTGATGTTGAAGAAGATGATGATGTTAATGCTAGACTTTTAAAGGGAAAATCCTCAAACAGAATATACCCCGAGCCTCCAACACACACTGAGCTATGTTAGGGAGCTTGAACACGAATAACCGAGACCCGAGCCTCTTCTTTTGATCTTGGCCGAAAAACAAGAACCAAGAAAGGGAAAGAGTTATTGTTCTTTTGTTACTTGAAAGTATATGTTGTTACTTGAAAGAATATCTATATATCCACACTCAACCTTTTTTCAAATCTTTTCATCCATGATGTTAGTTTTTAGTCAAGTAATGTTTACTCAACTTCCACCAAATACATGACAAAATTTGACCAAGACATTAGGGTGTGGGGCCCACCCTAAAACCGGCCCCAATAATTATTATTTATTTATTTATTTATTTCTTTTTTATTTTATTTATTTTATACTTTATAAAATATATATAAACACCCCATCTTTTATAAACCATTTTATAAAAGAACACATATTTAAATAATCATTCCAATAATAATTATTTGAATAAATAAATTAACCAATTAATTTATTTAACACTTTCAAGTAAGTATTCAGAAACCCGATTTTCTGAATGCGTCGTGTTCTGTATTTGTCTTATAGATCTTATCTTAACAAATACATAATTGGTGTGTGTCTAACTCGTTATTGGGTATGACCCGACTTGGATCAAACACAGCTAGCCACATTAACCTAATTATGTGTCTCGGGCATACGGTATTCCAACACTTTCATCACAACTAACTATAAAAATATGTTTTAAAGTGATAACTATCCCTCGTTTCTCAACCAATACAACTATTTTGATGTAATTTTCAAGGTTATTTCAGTATTTTTTAGGTTTTCTGCTCACCCTAGTTATACAATCTTTCATCACAACTAACTATAAAAATATGTTTTAAAGTGATAACTATCTCTCGTTTCTCAACCAATACAGCTATTTTGATGTGATTTTCAAGGTTATTTCAGTATTTTTTTAGGTTTTCTGCTCACCCTAGTTTTACAATCTTTCATGTACCAATAAAGACTTTTGAAGTTTGTGGAGTTTGTACGGAGTTCCTAGAAAAAAAACTTAAAAGTAATGTGAACTTGTACCCATAGGGGTTGACACTAACGATTAATAAGGTTACCTCTATTTTGAACATGCAATGTGGTCTTCAGAAACTTACATGGCACATAGGCATGCAAACGCATCAAAAATTTAATGAACCATCTTGTTAGAAGTTTATTTACCTTCGTTTACTTAATAAACGAACGAAAATTGACAAAAACTATGTTCGTTTAGTTAAATGAACGAATATGAACACATGTCATATAGGGCTGGTGACGAGTTAAGCCCGAATCAAGCCATGGTGGGTCTGAGCTTGAGCTCAAAATTAAATGAGGCAGTATATAGGGTTGTTCACGAGTTGAGCCCGAGCTCGAGCTCAAAATTAAACATGACAACTCGGCTCGACTTGAGCTCGAGCTTGAAGTTAAACGAGCATTTGATCTAGCCAATGAGTTGAGCCATCACCAAGCCGAGCTTAGGTTGAACTCGACTCAATTAAAAAACAAAATGAACTATCTAGTATCAGGGAGAAACACTGTGTCTTAGCTCATATTTCCACCACACCATGTCAAAATCCGATTGTCATCGTGAGTTACCTCAAAACGCTTCCAACTATCTCACATTACCCAACAAGAAGATGCTCTCTTGAATTAACTCTTTACGCTTTTTTACGTTCGTTTAACTTATGAAAGGATGCTTTGATAGTTAGATAATTAATTATGTTTGATGTGTTATCATATATATTAATAATAATCAGTTGAGATAATATATCTGGTGTTAAAAATAAAATATAACAAAAAATAAATATGAAGCTATCAATGATCCGTTTACATTTGCATTTTTGGGGGTGTTTGGCCTAGCTTTTATTTTTAAGCTTATGCTTATATATAAAACTAGCTTATAGTTTTTTTTTATTATTTGATAAATTCTTTTTAAGTGTTTGGATTAGCTTATATTCTACAAGTTAATTATGTGTCTTAATAAGTTGTTAAATCCAACATCTTTTAATTTGTCAGAGTAATAATTACTAATCTACCACAATTAGAGGACAAATAAGTAATTTACACCCTTAAACAAATAAGCTTCATCAAATAAGCTAAAAACCATCTTCAAATACAAGCATAAGCTTAAAAAGTTAAACCAAACACTAAGTTAAGCTTATTTTGTAAAAAAAAGAAGCTAAAATAGCTATAAGCTTGATTAAAAAAGCTAGGCCAAGCACCCCTTGGTTATGTGCTATGCAGTTAACTCGGCCGATATATCGGTGATATATCACCGATATATCGGTTATCGGTGGCAGGCTAGCGTATCGGTATAAAAAATCGGTTTTAATATCGGCTCCGAGAATATCGGTGATTTTTACTGACATATCGGCGATTTTTTGCTTCAATAATATTGGTTATATCACCGATTTTCTCGATTAGGACAGTTTTATATCCAAAACTTGAAAAACTTTCAAAATTCGATTACCTGGTTGCACCAAACAAACTTATTGATCAAATATTGAACTCGGACGGTTTATATAGACGTCTTTTTTTGCCGGAAACGAGAATGAAGGAAAAGAGCGGCGTCAATTTTTTGCCGGAAGTGATGAAGAAGACGTCATATTTGACTTTTCAAGGTTAATAGTATTATGTATTTTGCCATTTAATCCCTCAAATTTATAAACTTTTAAATAACCAAGTGTAAATTAGTTTGTATATTGTAACATTTAACCCCTCTTAGCTTCACTAGTTTACATATGGTCGCTTAACTTATTAATTTATACATAAAAAAGTATAAAATTAGCATTATATACACATATATAAATTACCGATATCTCAGCGATATATCACCGTGGAAAACGATATATCATGTATCAGTCACTGACCGATATCTGATATTTTTCCGCATTAACTGCTTAGGTTATGTGTTTTATACAAACTGAAACTATTACTCGGGATATTTTACGACACAAAGTCCAGTAAGAAAAGCATGGTTAGCCCAATTAGTAAAGTGTAATAATATAAGTAGAGAAAACCTAGGTGAGAGCGGCAGACGAGGAGGCGTTAATAATGAATGTTATGTTGTTGGTATTTGCTCAAACGAATGAGGCTCCGGCGAGGGTAAGAACTTACTTACTTACTTACTTGCCTATTGCCGGTTGATTCTCCGATCAACTATGAGTCCATGATTTCGATGCCGATTCGCCTAAGCTTCCACTCTTTCTTTTTATATTTATATTTATATTTATATTTATATTCATACACCCACCCACCCACCAAACATACACATTACTTAATAATCTGGCGCCTTTGTTGGTAAATTGTTATTCTTATAAGTGAGGCTGTGATGATAAAAATTTATTTTGAGCAAAATCGGAGTCTGAAGACCCGATCCGTATCTTGGCCAGGCAATCCAGATGGCAATTTTAAATTAAATTATTTATTGCAACTGTCATTGCAGCCATGGCTGATCTGGGCATCATAAATAAACCTGTGCACAAACCGGGTATTTTTTATTGGCCTAAACCAGTGTTTGGTTACGCTCAACAAAAGTCAAAATTGGTTTATTAAACCCGATTACAACATATCTGAGCCTCTGCTTTTACCAAATTACCAACGAGTGAATTTGCTCAGAGGAATGAGGCTCTGGCGAGAGATGTAGGTTTATTATTTGTTAGAGGAGAGTTGCCCATCCCTTTCTTGCCATTTGATTGAAGAAGAAGAATATGAGCCTGCGATTTCCTTGCATAATTAAACAAACAAACAACTCTCTTCTTTATGAGGAGGATGATGATGATGATATGATGATCAAGCTTATGTTGTTCTTTTTAAAAAGGCTGTGATGATGGAACTTATTTGAGCAAACTCAGAATTTACAGATCTCATCCGTATCTTGGCTAGGCAACTGTTATTGCAGCCATGCCGGATTTAGACAATAGATTCTGATTACAACATATCTGAGCCTTAAAACTATATTATATTTCTTGCATCCGTTACAATAATACGAGTACTTTCAATTTTTGTGTTTTTCAGTTACGTTGGATAGTGTCAGTTAAATGGGTTTTGTAATGTATTAGAGCATTTTCAATCCATCCATCAAAATTACGAGGGGGTTCTATATAGCTTAGGGAGTGATTTAAAGTGTTATGAGTGGAGAAAAGGGAAAACTGTGTTAATTTTTCTGTATATTTAAAAAGTCTTGAAACACCTTATAAAATATTTAATGTTGTTTATAAATGGTTGTGAGCGAACAAGATAAAAAATATAATGATAAATGTAAAAAATTATTATTTAATAAAAGTGAGAGAGAAAATGTAGTTTATTTTAGTGTAATTTTGGATTTGAAAATAGGCTAAGGGATGCCAATGCTCTTTGTTAAATCTAGACAAGGTTTGAATTTCTAACATGTCTAAAGCCGGAGCTTTACATGACCTCCCAATTTGGTGTTTAGTATTGTTATTTTACATAAAGTTATATGTATAATAATAAACCCACTCTAAAATGGTTCACTTTTACATAATTATGTTATGGGTATAAGTTTTTTTTAACAATAATAACATTAATACAAGGTTTACATTTTATAAATGTACACTCTTTAAAAATTGAATTAGGGAGTCATATCAATGGTTTATGACGAATATAATTCAACTAGAAAGAGTATAAGTATAATCGGGCAACTTCTTTACATATACCAAGTGGTCAGAGTTTTTCATTTGCTAAACAAGTTAATGTAAACAAGTCCATGCTAAGTATCAATGTACATCTTCAATATATAGAAATATCACATCAAAAATTTTAAGTATGTATTGATATATAGAAATATCTTTGTTGACAAGTAAAACCAATACAAAATTTAGCCAATGAGGTTTTCTGTCTACTGTTTGTTACAAAATGGTTACTATTTATGCAAATACTTACACTATCCGTAGTTTTGAACATCGCTTAAGTCATAGTGCTTTGATAAGAATGACTTTGATAAAGACTTACACCATCCGTCCATCTATAGTGGCAATGTCTCAATGAGGGAGTTCTACAATCACAAAGACTTCGTTTGTGGAGGCGTTTTTATGACTTTAAATCCCAGCTTTAAGAATTTGAAGAGCATTAGAAGGTTTTCACTGTAATGATCTAAATTATACACTGAATCTTTATTCTACTTTAATAAAACAGTTTTACAATCCGTTGTGTTTGTCACCTGGTTTGATACTTTATTGATCATACTAACTAGTATTAAAACGTAGTACAAATAAACGCATAAACGCGTCACAATTGTATATTTTATAACTTAATAAAGCTTTATGTTATTGTCAAAAATGTTAATATTACATTGTTGTGAACAAAAACTTAAAAAATATATATTATAATTGACCCGTGTCTGTTTAAGATAAAATTTGTTTCAAAAGTATATTTAAAACAAGGACTTCACAACGGAGTATTCAGAATTTTATTAAATATTGTACTAAACAGGTTATAAGAGAACAATAAACTATGCTTAAAATTGATTATAACAGTAAAACCGAAAGATGATATTATATTCAAAGTCTTCATACATTGTACTATTTTACTACCAATAAATAGCATAATTGCCTTACATCTAAAGTGAGTTCATGCATTGCACTATTTTAATTCACATAGTTGTCACCTTGTTGCTCAAAGTAATTCATTCCTATGTTATTGGTTGGTTATTGTGTTTATATTCAATTGATTAACAGGAGTTCCAAAAACTAACAAAATGATCTATCTAGTGTTGAGGAAGAACAGTGTGTCCTAGCTCAAGTTTTTACAACACCATGTCAGATTATGATTGTCATGCATGAGTTACATCTAAACGCTTCTTGTTATCTTACCATGTGGCGTGAATATACTTACCAATCTAGTATTTCATGATTTCATCAACGTACAAAACATATATGCATATGATATGCCAAAAAATTTACACTCAACTATTTATTAATCACAAACTAAAAACGACCAATTGTTCAATCACATAAACATAAAGAACAACTAATAGTCTAATACCTCTCAATAATCAAATGATCCACACGGTGAGATGAAGAACAAATGAACATGATCACCAACGTAATGAAAACCTAGAAATCGAAAAATTGGTCAAGGAATACTCAAGAGAGGACAAGACGAACAAAGACGAGATGATCGAGTGATCTGAATCATGACTCCACTCTTCTCTCATCTTTACGTAGCATCCAAATTAGTAGGCAGAGCTCAGCTTGTACCTAAAATTTGCGTGCAAATAAAAGAAAACACAGGTGTACTTGGTGCATGGAGACATGAACCCACAATACACCCAGCATATTTAACCCACATGTTCAACACTCAAAACACCTACACAAAACTAATTAAAATATTAGCACTAAGCACATTATCCTATATATTAATATAGAATTTTCTTATGCAGTTGAGTGTGTACACCGTGAAGCAAAACATGTACCATCGTTTCCCGGGTTGTTTTGTTAATCAAGCAGTTTTGTTAATCAAGCAGATGCTTTAGATGTTGTGTATGTCGTTAGTTTTGTTGTACATTTTCGTGTAGCTTTTGTACGTCTCCACGTGTTATTACACCTGGTAAAGTGCAGTGGGTAACATCATACTTTTCACCCATGCATCCCACCACTGGATCTCAGACCCACTTTTTATCTTTCATCTTCTTTAATGTACGATCACCACCGTCATTCTAGACCCATAACATATTCAGATCGACCACCACCGCCATGCTCTATTTGTCGTCGATCAGCACGATGAAAAGCGGGTATTCGTATTCGAATCGTATTTTTCTAATTCCGATTTTAGGATTCGAATTGGGGATGAAACTGGCGTGCCCAGTTCGGCGTCGATCATCACAACAACTAACATCTACCGTAATTGAATCCTATGTTTCTAATTCCTATATAGGGTTTCGAATTGGTATTCTTGATGTTGCAATGTGTGTTCGTTTGGGTTATTTTATTTAGGTATTTTGAGTTTAAACTTGACTTTCACTCTTATGTTTGTTATTGTAACAAGAAAACTTATTGTAACATCGTGAAAATAATGGGTCAAAAATACCACGTTCCAAAGTCCAAGGGTCAAAAGTGAAAAATTATGTTTTCCTGTCTCGTGCGATACGCGACAGATCCGAAGGAAGCCCATCACGTATCGCGAAGAGCATGTTTTCAAAACCCAAGATATGGGCGGTGGGCGATACGCGATAGACCAACACCCAACGTCATCACGTATCGCGATGACGTGGTCTGACAGCAGGACACGTGTCCCGCCACGTGTTTCACACGTGGCATAACATCTGCCATGTGTCACCAAGTGGCACCGCGTCCGCCACGTGGCGAAGCTACTGGTAAGTCATCAACCCTACGTCGCGATACGCGACGGGGTTCTCATCAAGCCATCGCGTATCGCGATGAGTTAGTTGATCAGCCTATAAATAGCAAGTTCAAGCCTCTCATTCTTCACATCAACTCATAACAGCTCTCTCTCTCTCTAAAAACATACACTCACTCTCTACCTCTAAGTACGTGTAAATCCTCGCTCGTTTTCTCGTAATTCGTGCCATTAAAGTAAAGTTATCTCATAAACCGTGCCGATCCAGACAATGTTATCTTGAAGTTCGAGCCATCCAGAGATGACCCGAAGTTCCGCCTCGATAAGCGTTCCGATGAGTATTGATGACCGACGAACATCATTTTGCGTGTCAAGGGTGTGTTGATCAAGAAGCTCGAGAAAACAAAGAGGCGTCGAAGTGCTGCCCAAGTAACTAGAGTTTTATCAGCAAAGTAAGGTAGGCATAATGCTTGAATAAAATAATAATAAAATATTAAAGGCTTAAAACCCTAAGTCGAGGATATACTCGATACCTCAAAAATAACAAAAGAAAACATAACAAAGAAGTATAAAAGAATGAGATATAAAAGAAATGTGATTTTTTGTTATTAATATTATTTAAGTTTATTATTATTCTTAAATGATAAGTAAAGAAAAGTGTACGTTTCTTCAAGAAGAAGAAACATAGTGTTTAAGAAAAGTAAAACAAGTAAAACTAGAGGTTTAAATTGTAAAAGAAAAGAAAGTATATTTAAACTAAAGGTTTAAAAAGAAAATATAATCGAGATAAAGATTATACATAAGAGACTAGAGGTCTTAAGCCGGATTAAAGATTTTGTATTAACAAAAGGTTATACTCAATCTATAGGTAAAGATTTTGTATTAACAAAAGGTTATACTCAATCTATAGGTGCGAGATAGCAAGGAAGAATCGGTCAGTGTATTGAAGCTGATCATTTCAAAGAAAGGTGAATACGTCCAACTTTTATAAACTTGTATTAAACATGTCAAACAAATTGATTACATGAGATTACGTATCTCTAAAACATTATAAACAAAGGTAACCGCTAGCCCTCAGGCTGTCGTGCACGTTTGTTTGGATCCTTACATATGTGGTAAAAAGTCGGTGGGCACACCATGCCACACCTGGCCATGAGCCTCCGCCACAATGGGTCAGACCTAAGTTACGTCCGAGTGAGGGCGATCATGTGTATACTGATGGTACCTAAGTAATGTCGAACGTTGCGGTGTTTGCTGAGTGGTTTGTGTAGAACTTAAGTTTATAATTGTGTTTTGTGTTAAAACTTGATTATTCCTAATCCATAATGGGCCAGACCAAAGTTATGTCTTGAGGGGGAATAAAGTAAAGAAAATATCTTATGCGTCAGCTTATTCACCAGCATGTGTTGCTGACGTATTTTCTAAACATTTTACAGGTAAAGAAGATTAGCCGCTTGGAAAGGACGAAGTGACATCTGGGCGATTTGATGGATCTGATCATTTGTTAATATTAAAATATGAATGGTGGTTTTTGTATAAATAAGTAATCTTTGTAAACACTAAACGGGTATTTTATAATCCTGTGTTTTGTTTAGTAAATATTATATTTTTAATCCACGCAAATATATTTTCCGCTTTAATTCGCTAAATCTGATTTATTTACAAATGTGGTACCAACTGTGTCGCACGCCCAGGCCTAAGATGGGGGGGGGGGGTGTGACAGGTTGGTATCAGAGCCATCGATCTTAGCAAATTAGGTATTAATTAATAATACATAAGCTTCGATCCAAGTAAATAAAAAAATATTTTATTTGTCTAATTTATAGGGATAAGATAGGCTGGTAACCTTTCTATCCCTCCTCAATCTAAACCACCAGTAGATGTCTTTCAAGAAAATGATGCAAGATTTGTGCGCGACGCAAAAAGAGCATGAAACCCCGAACCTCTACCAAAAGACAATATGAGTGAAGACTACTACAAAGACTTCTTCAACCAAGATCACCCAATTGAACAACCCACACCGATATACTTCCCCGGCACTAAGCAACTACCAATAAGCATTCCCGATGATCCACTAAGGCAAAAGTACGAAGCACCAAGACATTCAATTTATCATCCATCAAGCATACCGATGTATCACCCGTCCGACATCCCGACGTATCAACCACCCGACATCCCGACGTATCACCCGTCTGAAGTTCCGATGTACCTACCACCCAATCCTCATCCATCCTATGCATTTTTGTCTAACAAACAAATCAAGGAGGAACCCGAGTCCGACTCTTCCGACTGGATGCAAGCCACTCCGACCAAAGACGATGGCATACTGGAACCTCTGCTTACAACTCTGTTGATTCTCACCCCAAAGAACCTTCTCAGAAGCCGAAGATGAGAGTCATCCATCCATACGAGCCTTATCGTCTGCACCCTGTTGATGGTTGGCTGTAAATCATGTATTTTTATGTTTTATTTTAGTAGTTTTATTTAGTTTTTAGTGTGAACTTTGGTACTTCAAGTGAGTTTTTGTATTTCAGGTTATTGAGTATTAAAGCCACTAGTTGGAGACATTTACGAGCATGCTTTGGAGTCTCAGGAAGTTCGGGTTCAATCACGTGATTCGGGGTTATAATAATAATAATAACAATGGACGTGACATATGTTAAGTCAAATATATAATTATTAAATTACATTTAAGTAATATATGCATAATGAGGTGCTCATTAGCCCCACGTGAAAGAAAAGACGGAATGAAAATGGCCCAAAAACAAATGGATAGGGCAGCCCAAGAACGAGAGACACAAGAGCTTGGAGGTTACGTACGGGAGCGGGGTTCTTTGAAAGGGGATTGATATTTTGGTGATTATCTTTGGACGGCAGGAGGTCACGAAAATAGAGAGAGGTCAAGCCATCTTCACTCATCCATTCATCATATCCATGGCCTACCAAACGTCAAGTGAAGAGCAAATCATCACCATGAGTGGCTAGTCTCCTCAAGTCATACCCAGGATATAGAGTTCGTATTTCTCAATTTTCTCATGTGTTTAAGAATGAATGATTTTGTAATTTTTTATGATTAATCTATGAGTATTGATGTTTGGTATTACTGTGCACTCAGTCGGTTTAGGTTTATTTTGATCGGAACGATTAGTTTGCCAGTTGCTATGATAATTGCTTATAGGGTTGTTTTGACTAATTTAAATATGATGAAGCATACAATTGCCCTTAGTTGAGTCGCACTGGCAGGGATTGTTTGATAACCCGTGCCGTGTGTTAGCGATTGTTGATGCCTAAGGTTTGCCTAGTTAGTCAATTTGATTTGATCTTTGACAATCTATCTGTTAAGTGAACATGAGATTACTGTATATTTGCTTACTTGAAACCCGGGTGTGATTTGTTTTTATTAATTATTTGAAAGTTGCTATTTGCTTGTTATTATTAAAATCAAACTTCTTTGCTTGTGTGATCAGCACTAAAACTCATTACTTCATAATATTAATTTTGTTACACGATTTGCATTGACCACATACTCCTGGTGGATACGTTACCTTACTTACTCTATCTATATAGTTTAATTAGATTTTTGAATGAATCAAACGACGGTCATCACCTGTGGTAGCTGAGACTGCAAAGTTAACGGAAGAAGAGGAAGACCCCCGAAGAAGAGGAAGACCCTGAGGAACATCAAGATGAAGAGATCACTGATGCGGTAACAACTCCAATGGAGGAACCAACAAGTTGTGACTGTCCACCAAATCAAGGATGTGTGCAACCGTTCTTCCACAAGAGTCCAAGCTATGGTTATGTTGATCTCTACATGCAATTCCTTCAAGAACTCAAGAACAAGTCACCACCAAGCTTTCCACCGTATCAAGGCAAGACTCCTTCAATTTAAGAACAGGCAATTGAGATTCGTGAGTAAGAGGCAGCAGCTGAAGCCTTTTTCATCTATCCGTCTGACGCCACCTTGTCACCATATCCCAAGAACTAGTATGACATTGTTATGATGGGATACCATGAGCCGTCGCCTCGGTATGGATATCCAAATGAGATCCCACAATCTCAATAAGAGCATCTTGATAGGGCCTTGCACAAGACTGACGATCTGAGGAAGAAGGTATATGTTGATGGAGCCAAAAAGAAGAAGATAGGAGACAAGCTTCTTCATAAATGCAACAAGATGACCAAGTTGGTGAAAAAAATTTTGAGGGACTAGAGGGTGTGATAAAATGTTGTTGTTAATGTTGTATGTGTGTTTAAAATAAGAACGCTAAAACGTTCTAGTAAGGATAAGAATATATATATATGTGTGTGTGTGTGTGTATTGTGTGTAATATATATATATATATCATTTATGATATATATATATATGTGTGTGTGTGTATGAATAAATGAATAAAAATGTGTTTAAAGAAAGAATGTAATTATTTCAGAAAATGTCGAACCAAGAAAGAAATGACACGGGAGCCTCTCAAAAAGAAGGAGACCATATTGAAAACGGACAAGAGCAAATTCCTAAAAAATATATGAATCAAATACAAAAGAAGATAAAGGAAGCTGTGAGAGCTGAATCAATTAGGAAAAGCGAAACTAAACAAACTCATTCCACCGAACACTCCCAAAATTCCGTTAATTCCAAACCCCGTCCTAATCTATCGCATCTCGAATAAAGCGTTCATGAATCTAATGTTGATGGTGTCATTAAACATAAATTTAAGAAACTAAAAATAGAAAGTTGCTACATTGGGCGTTGGATTTACTCATAAACACAGTTCTAAATATTAGAGTTAAATAAAACTTTCGCGGAATATTAAAACTTCAATAAACATTTCAACTTGTCTTAATTAACATCTTTTGTCTTTCAAACATAAACATCATTTAAATAAAAACGTCACCGGTCTTCAGATGCCAGCTTCTTATTCTTCCACCATGTGTCCTACTCAAGCTAGCTGTCTCATCCTACTCACCTGCGTGCATACTAAAAGTCAGCTATGTTGAGTGAGTTTTAGTTAATCAGGTAACTACAATACTTTCACATACTTATACATACGCATCCAAAGATACTTATTATATACTTAACCTGTTTATCTTACTTTCGTACATACCTTCTTTCTTAATTTCATTCTTTCGTTTATTCTTTATTTACATTCTATACATCTGTTCATACTTTACATACTCATACGTTTTAAAGAGCATTACGCCCTACTGCCTCAAGTATTATTAGGGATCGGTACCTTTTCTGCCTTAGATATTATTAGGGCTCGGTCCTTTTCTGCCTCGAGTATTATTAGGGCTCGGTCCCTTTCCGCATCGAGTATTATTAGGGCTTGGTCCCTTTCTACCTCGAGTATTATTAGGGCTCGGTCCCTTTCTGCCTCGAGTATTATTAGGACTCGGTCCCTTTCTTCTGTACCTTGCCATCCCTTTATATTCGTTCATAACATACATATATCATCCATACATTATATATAACATTCATATCTTTAATTATAACCTGACAGTACATGCAATATTCGAAGGTCTTTCACGTACCGACAAGTAATCATTCATATCTTTCACATAAACATATATGGGATACACTTACCACTTAAGATAAGTGTATTAACTAATCACATAGAGTATGCATACAGCCCCGAAAACATAACAAGGAATGGGGCTAGAAACTCATCTGGATTTCGTTACGTTCTCCGTTAATTGTTATTCCTCTCTTTAACTATGCTCTACTAACTGTACATTAATTACAGGTATCAATATATGTCCTATTCACATTATCAAGTTCCAGCCAAAATGGCTAAGTTTGGTCTATTCTAATGGCCTTATAAGGTATGGCCTTATATTAGAATAAAATCTACTTAGAATATAATTCTACCCTCAAACACTAATGTATTCAAATAATTTGTATTTGAATACAATGTGGTCCTTCCATTCTTTCTCTATTTACAGGTCCATTAGAATACAATCTTGCATGCAACTTCAGTATATTCGAATGCATAGTGCAATCGAATACACAATGTATTCGAATGCATTGCATGCATACGAGGGTATGCATGTATTTGAATGTATACATTTCATTTGAAGCATTCAACCTATTCTAATATACACCGTGTACGTGAGTCAGGAAAGTCAGTGTTAAATTCCCGGTTTGTGAAGATTGTGGTGAACTCGGGCATAAGGCAGAAAATTGCCTCGAGTTTTATGATGACAAGGAGGATGATACCGAGGAAGTCAATTATGCTTACGGGTATTCAAAAGGCCAATGGTTCAATTCGAACACATATCACCCGGGCCTGAGGAACCACCCGAACTTTCGTTACGGGAACGCGTTTTCTCAGTTGAACCCGAACTTTCAGGGATCGAGCCAGAACAGATCGCAGGGTAATTACCGCTAGAGCGGTTATCAGGAGGGTTCATATAATCAGAATAGGAGGTATAATAGAGACGGTAACCAGGGTGGAAATTCTTCAGGTAATCAGGAACAGCAGAAGGGTCCTCGGGTAATTCGTATGAGTCGGTACACTCGAAGTTGGATGCGTTATTGAAAGTCATGACTGATCATAAAATAACAGCAGTTCGAGTTACGGGATAAGTCTTCAGAGGCAATGATGAAGCAGATTGGTCAGCTTGCTGCAGATATGGCGAAATTACAGAAGAAGACGGGCCAACTCCCGAGCGACACCACAGTCAACCTGAACCATTACAACTCGAGTTCGAAGAAGCACGCCAATCAGGTAAGTATTTTACGTAGTGGTAAGAAATATGATAATAAGGTTTGGGGTCCACAACCATTGGTTGATGGTGTGGTGGAAGAGATTGATGACTGACGAGCCAGAACCGATTAAATTAAATGAATCTAACAAAAGTGAAACTAAAAATAGCAAATTGGTTCCGAAGGATGACACCAACAACTCTAAGGATAAGGAAAAGGGGAAAACCGTTCCATATCCTGACACTTTGTTGGCGCCATCAAAGGCGAAGATAGCATCAAAACGAGGCCGCAACAAGATGAAATGTGGGAAACGTGTAAACACGTAAAAATTAATATTCCTCTTTAGATGCCATAAAACAAATTCCCGCCTATGCTAAGTATTTGAAGGAATTGTGCACACAGAAAAGGAGTCATAAGATTCCTAAATAGATTGATTTTACCGATAATGTGAGTGCAATTCTTTCGGGTGCTCTTCCACCCAAGCTACAAGATCCGGGAACGCCCATTATACCCATTCAAGTGGGTGATTTTAAAATGACTCGGGCGATTTTAGATCTTGGAGCTAGCATCAGTATTCTCCTGGGCAGTTTATACGACAAGTATGATTTTGGCCCGCTTCGTGCTGCTGCCACAACAGTTGTCTTGGCTGACCAGACACCAAAACTTCCCTAAGGAATATTGACTGACTATATTGTCAAGGTGGAAGACTTTTACTTTCCCGTTGACTTTTTGGTCCTCGATTATGTTTCGGGTGAAAGGACCAAACAGCGTACGGTTATCCTCGGTAGACCATTTTTGGCTACCGCAAATGCCAACATTAATTGTAGAAATGATACTGTTGACATGGCATTTGGTAACCGTAAGCTGAGAATTAATGTTTTCACACTTGGAGATAATTCTCCGGTCGATGACGAGTGCTTCATGGCTGATGTCATTGACGAGTGCATCTCGCTATACGACTCTGTCGTCAGCTGGGATGGCACAGCGGAGACGTGTTTTTTGTTTGACAGGTTATAGGTGGAGACAGACAAGTTGCTGGAAGAGGAGGAAAAACAGATAGAGATCGCAACTGTGCGAGGAGACTATCCACCATGGTCAGTTCAGGTGGAACCGCTTCCCGAGAAGATTGATACCGGGTTGAAACCGTCAATGCTGGAAGCACCGAAAATCGAGCTGAAAGAGCTCCCGAAGCATTCAAAATATGTTTTTCTTGGTAAGAATAATACATTGCTTGTTATTATAGCTTCTAACTTATTTTTTGAAAAGGAAAATGCTTTGATGGCTGTGCTGGTTGTGAATAAAGAAGCAATCGGGTGGACGATAGCGGATTTGAAGGGAATCAGTCCCTCAATTGTGATGCACAAAATTTAAACAGATCCGGCTGTCAAACCCGTGCACGATGCTCTGTGGAGGTTGAACCCGAATATGAGGGAAGTGGTGAAGAAGGAAGTGCTAAAGTGGTTAGATGCTGGCATTATCTTGCCGTATCAGACAGCACGTGGGTGAGCCCGACTCGGACAGTACCGAAAAAAGTGGGCATCCAAGTCGTCAAGGACGACTAAGGTAACGAGGTCTCCACCCGACCGGTAACCGGGTGGCGCATTTGTATTGATTATAGTTCATTAACGCGGCAACATCGAAAGATCACTTTCCGCTTCCGGTTATTGATCAATTTGTTGAAAAGCTATCTGTTCAGAAATTTTATTGCTTTTTAGATGGGTATTCCGGGTATAACCAGATAGCTATTCATCATGAAGATCAGGAAAAGACCACGTTTACGTGTCCGTATGGCACATTCGCGTTTAGGCGAATGCCATTCGGGTTATGTAACGCCCCCGCCACCTTTCAGAGGTGCATGATGAGTATCTTTTCAGATATGGTGGGGGAGTCTTTGGAAATTTTCATGGATGATTTTTTGATTTTTGGCACATCTTTCGAGTCATGCTTAAACCAACTCGAAAGAGTTTTGAAAAGATGTGTCGAAACGAACTTGGTTCTCAGTTGGTAAAAGAGCCATTTTGTGGTTCAAGAGGGAATTGTATTGGGCCGTGTTGTGTCGAGTCGTGGGATCGAGGTGGACAGAGCTAAGGTCCAAGTCATTTCTACTCTACCTTATCCCACCAATTTCAAAGGCATTAGATCGTTTCTGGGGCATGCCGGGTTTTACAGACGGTTTATTAAGGGTTTTAGTGATATTACCAAACCCTTATGTAATTTATTGCTTAAGGATGCTCCGTTTGACTTAAATGATGAATGTGCTAAGGCCTTTGACATTCTGAAATTAAAATTAGTTGAAGTCCCGATTTTGCAATCACCTGATTGGAATTTACCTTTTGAATAATGTGTGATGCAAGTGATTATGCGGTCGGGGCTGTTTTGGGTCAACGGGATGACAAGAAACCCGTTGCCATATACTATGCGAGTAAAACTCACTCAGATGAACAATTGAATTACACAACAACTGAGAAAGAGATGCTGGCAGTAGTATATGCTCTAGATAAATTCAAGTCGTATATTTGGGGAAGTAAAGTAATCATTTATTCTGAACACTCTGCAGTTAGGTACCTCATGGACACAAAGGATGCAAAACCAAGGCTCATACGATGGGTTTTGTTACTGCAAGAATTTGATCTAGAGATTCGGGATAAGAACGGATGTGAAAATGTTGTTGCAGCTCATTTGTCCTGAATTATGGTGGTAGATGGAGACAAGGATGGGCCATTAACGAGTCTTTCCCGGATGAGCACATTCTGACAGTCTCACAAAATCCCTGGTTTGCTCATATTGTTAATTTTAAAGTTGCAGGTGATATCCTGGGGCATTGGCCAAGGAGGAAAAAGAAACACTTGATGTCCCAAGCCAAACAGTACATTTGGGATGACCCGGACTTGTTTAAGGTTGGTGTAGATCAGATGATCAGACGATGCATACCCGAGGAGGATGTCAGATCGGTGTTGGAACACGCACATTCGTCTGCGTGTGGGGGTCACTTTAGTTGCCAGAAAAATGCACGAAAAGTCCTTACGAATGGCTTCTTTTGGCCATCATTGTTTAAGGATGCTCACGAGTTCGCGACACACTGTTTAAAGTGTCAACAACTCGGGAGCATTTCTAAGAGGGATGAGATGCCCTTGAACCTGATCCTAGTAGTTGACATTTTTGATGTATGGGGGATCCATTTCATGGGCCCATTCCCGAATTCACACGCGAATTTGTACATCCTAGTGGCCGTCGACTGTGTGTCTAAATGGGTGGAGGCGATAGCTACTAGGACGAATGGTCACTTGGTCATTTTCAATTTTGTGCAAAGTAACATATTTTCTAGATTTGGAGTCCCCTGAACCATCATAAGTTATGGGGGATCTCATTTCAAAAACTTTAAATTTGGAAAATTGCTTAAACGATATGGTGTTGATCATAGGATTGCAACTCCTTACCATCCACAAACGAGTGGACAAGTTGAGGTTTCCAATAGGCAAATCAAACAAATTTTACAGAAAACTGTTCGGACGGACCGAAATGATTGGTCAACTAAGTTGACCGATGCTATATGGGCCTACCGAACCGCATATAAAACGCCAATTGGAAACACTCCTTATAGACTTGCGTATGGAAAGGATTGTCATTTACCGGTAGAGATTTCATAAAGAGCATATTGGGCTACTAAACAGGTTAACATGAATTATGATGATGCAGGTAAAGCTAGGAAATTGGCCTTGTGCGAGATCGAAGAGTTTCGGGACGAGGCATACGAGTGTGCATCGGCTTATCAGGCGAAAATGAAAAGGGTACATGATGCTAAAATCCGGTTAAAGAATTTTGAAGTTGGTCAAAAAGTTTGGCTTTACAACAAGAGGATGAAACTTTTTCCGGGTAAACTCAAAAGCAAGTGGATGGGCGCCCGTATTTGATTGTTCGAGTTGGGAATCACGGGAAATACGAGATTGAAGATTTTGATGACCACGTGAGGCAAGTGGTGAATGGCTATAGGCTGAAGCCATACTTGGAGATGGAGGACATTCATAACATGGGTAAGGAATCAGTGAGTTTCATTGTAACCTCACCCGTTTATGAAGACACTTGATGGTTAATTACATGTGCTTCCAGGTTCGTTCTTGTATATTTTGTTGTATTTGAAACTTTGTGGGTGTAGTTCGTTATAAACCCTCACGAGACCCCACTCATCCTCCCGGGCTACCGGGAGGTTTACAGGGCTTGTTGCGTACGCGAAATGAAATCGTGATTCCTACAAAAGTGAGTTAGGTTTTTTTAACATTTTTAACTAATTTAACAAAATTTATTATGAAACGACTTAATTCGGCTCGGTAATTGTTTTAATAAAAATAACAGAAAATCATTTTCATAACTCTTAAAATACCTATGTCTTACACTTGTGAGAAGCTTACTTCTACACGTCTCGAGATTTTGCAGGTTCGATTGTCAGTTTGGTAATTGGATGAGACGAGAGTGTACGAGTGTTTACGAGAGTTCACGAGCCGACTGGTCCTTTTCCAGTCCCATTGATATCAGGTTATTTCAGTTTCATAATTTATTTTGTTTTTATTAATTTAAATGTTAAAAATGTAATTGTATAATTGTTAGTTGAACCGCCACATTTGAGCCCCGAATTTTAAAATTGCTTAATAGTCAAAAAGTCAATTTCAACCCCGTCCCTCAAATGCTCATTAATCGTTATATCTATCTTAATTTTGAGGACAATGTTTAAGTATTCTTACATTGTGGACAATGTAAATCTCAAGTGTGGGGATTGGGGGGGGGGGGGGGGATTTTGAATATTTTTAACCCGATAGTACCTCGAAGAGTGTTCAGAAACCAAAGTTGTTAACTGTTAATTATTGCCATTAATGTCAAGTCATAGGTTTCTGTTCATGATTGGTTTTTCAGCTTCTCAATAGTCTTACTCACAAATGTTTTCATAATGAGAAGTTGAAAATGGGGTCGTTTATGCCGGGATAAAGAGTCATGGGGACATGTACACATGTTTATATCGTCAACCCTATTCCTCCGGTACTTGCGTGAGTTGACCCAAATATATATAATACACATATAATATATAGTACATGTTGGGTTTCTATGGATATTTTAAACTTAGTTAACCATTTAACTAGTCACAATTAAGGCGGAAGCGTGATATAAACAAACTAAACATATGTATCCATGTGTTTATATATATATATATTACAAGTTTATAGGAAATGTGTACATGAACAACCTAATTTATTCATGTTATAAGATTACCAATAATCTATTTATTAGAAACCCGAAGCAAGGATCAAATGATGCGGGAAAACTAAACTATCAAAGCTTGTAAAACTTACATTCTTAAACCTTTAAGAGATGTAGTTGATGTTGAAGAAGATGATGATGTTGATGCTAGACTTTCAAAGGGAAAATCCTCAAACAGAATATACCCCGAGCCTCCAACACACACCGAGCTATGTTAGGGAGCTTGAACACGAAAAACCGAGACCCGAGCCTCCTTTTTGATCTTGGCCGTAAGCTAGAACCAAGAAAGAAAGAAAGACTTGTGGTTTTATTTATTTTTTATTTATTTTATACTTTATAAAATATATAAACACCCCATCTTTTATAAACCATTTTATAAAAGAACACATAGTTAAATAATCATTCCAATAATAATTATTTGAATAAATAAATTAACCAATTAATTTATTTAACACTTTCAAGTAAGTATTCAGAAACCCGATTTTCTGAATGTATCGTGTTGTGTATTTGTCTCATAGATCTTATCTTAACAAATACATAATTGGTGTGTGTCTAACTCGTTATTGGGTATGACCCGACTTGGATCAAACACAACTAGCCACATTAACCTAATTATGTGTCTCGGGCATACGGTATTCCAACAATCTCCCACTTGCACGTGACTCATAAGAAGTTAATGCTAATGGTGAATACCGCCTAACAACAGGTCACCACCCCTAGTGTGTTTGACTAAGTGCCATTCAATAACATCATCCCCTTCAAGTCCATACTTGATATGATATAGGTAAGTCTTATCATTACATCCCTTTGTTTCTAGATGTCCTGTCAAATCGAAGAGACACAGAGTGATCATTCTCTCAATGATTTAACTTAACAGGCCTTAGACATCTAAACTCTCAACACATAAGAGGAACAAATCCCATCTTGACTGCATACATCCTCGTTGACATCTCATATGATATCTGAGCTCTTTCTTACACGTCATCGTGTTACCGAAATAACAAAGAAGAGAGTCAAGATATCAGACTTGATGAAAAACCAGATCCAATATGCATCTCAGGTCAAAGGACACAATGATACTCGCCTTTACTCAAGGATTACTTATGATCAGTTGCACTAACTCCATGCAGTGATCCTTGAGAGCGGATCATGTCCAATATTTGTATCCCACAAATATCTATGAACCTTGGTGGCAAACCTATGCCCTATATTCATCACATGAATATCAACCAATCCCGGTTCATAATAGTCTTAACTTCATACTTGTTCCCACAAGTATGATCGACTACGGACGTTTAGAACAACATAAGTCATTCATGGATTAAACATGCAAATATAGAACATAACTCATTGAATAATTAAAACATAATTAATTTTCATGAGATACCCATTACATTCGTTCTTATACAAACACTAAATACAGATTAAATCCACTCACTAGAATACCGAAGTCCTAATGCACAAACATGACCCTCATGCTTTAGCCTATCGAGGAGCTTCGTGAGTGGGTCCGCAATATTTTGATCGGTATGAACTTTATGAATACATATCTTTCTCTTTTCAACTTCATCCCTTATGTAGTTGAATCTGCGCTCAATGTGCCTCGTTTTCTGATGAGCACGAGGCTCCTTGATCTGTGCAATAGCACCCTCATTGTCACAGAATATCTCTAGGGGCTCCTGAATGGTAGAGATAATCCCTAGATCCATGATGAACTTTTTCATCCATGCAGCCTCTTGGGCTGCCATTGAAGCGGCGATGTACTCAGATTCTGTAGTGGATAACGCGACAACATCCTGCTTCGAACTCTTCCAAGAGACAGCGCCTCCATTCAAAATGAAGACATATCCCGACTGTGACCGAGAATCATCTCGGTCAGTTTGGAAACTCGCATCCACGTAACCCTTTACGACGAGTTCCTCCTCACCAGACCCATATATTAAAAACATATCCTTAGTCCTTCTAAGGTATTTTAATATATTCTTGACAGCCATCCAATGACTGTCACCTGGGTTGTGCTGGTATCTACTCGTTATGCTTAAAGCATACGAGACGTCCGGTCTAGTGCACATCATTGCATACATGATAGATCCTATTGCCGAAGCATAAGGAACATGCTTCATCCTATCCTGCTCTTCCTTAGAGCTAGGACTTTGGGATGAGCTTAACACGGTTCCTCTAGGAATAGGTACCAAACCTTTTTTAGAGTTTTCCATCATGAACCTTTTCAGGATTTTATCAATGTACGCACTTTGATTGAGTCCGATCAATTTCCTTTGTCTATCCCTATAGACCTTTATTCCCAAGATATATGTCGCTTCTCCAAGATCCTTAATTGAGAAACGACCACTTAACCACGCTTTAACGTTTTCCATACTTGGTATATCATTTCCAAATAAAAGTATATCATCGACATACAAAATAAGGAACATGATTATACTCCCACTAGCCCATTTATACACACACGCCTCATCACCGTTTTGGACGAAACCAAACGCTTTGATTTCTTCATTAAAACGATGATTCCACATCCGTGATGCTTGTTTCAACCCGTAGATTGATTTCCTTAACTTACATACTTTATCAGGATTAGATGGATCGACAAAACCTTCAGGTTGAACCATATGGACATCTTTCTCAAGATATCCATTAAGAAAAGCGGTCTTGACATCCATTTGCCATATCTCATAATCAAAATGAGCTGCAATGGCAAATAATATCCTGATCGACTTAAGCATCGCGACCGGCGAGAAGGTTTCATCATAATCAATCCCTTGAGTTTGCGTGAAACCTTTTGCTACAAGTCGTGCTTTGTAAGTATCTAAATTTCCATGCATATCGGTCTTCTTCTTGAAGACCCACTTACATCCAACCATTTTGGAGTTAAGTGGACGATTAACCAATTCCCAAACTTGGTTATCGTGCATGGATTGCATCTCGGCGCTCATGGCTTCAAGCCACTTGTCACAATCAGGTTGTGACATAGCATCTTTGTAGGAGATCGGTTCATCCGAATCGACCAAGTAGCAATCATCCACGAGAAATCCATATTTCTTGGGAGGTCGACTAATCCTACTAGATCTGCGAGCAACGTGTGTATGATCCAGTGATTCTTGAACCTCTTCAAGTTCCACTCTCTTTTCACTAGGTCCTTCCATAAGGAACTTAGTTTCTAAGAAGTATCCTTTGCGTGAAATAAACACTTTTTGTTCACTAGGATCATAGAATATATATCCTATATCATCCTTTGGATATCCTATGAAGATACACCTGATGGATCGAGCCTCAAGCTTATTTGGGGTGTCACGTTTAACATAAACTATGCATCCCCATACCCTTAAATATGAAAAGGATGGAACCTTTCCATGCCACACTTCATAGGGTATTCGATCCACCTTTTTGGTCGGGGCCATATTCAAAATACGAGCCGCTGTAAGTAGCGCATATCCCCAAAATGATGGTGGTAGTGAGCTTCGTGCCATCATTGATCGAACCATGTCCAACAGTGTTCGATTCCTCCTCTCGGATACTCCGTTATGTTGAGGAGTACCAGGAGGAGTGAGCTGTGAAACAATTCCACAATCTCTAAGATGACTTTGAAAAGCATCACTTAGGTATTCGCCTCCTCTATCGGAGCGGAGTACCTTGATTGTTCGGTCGAGCTGATTTTGTACTTCATTTTGAAATTCCTTGAACATTTCAAAGGCTTCATATTTGTGTTTCATTAGATACACATACCCATATCGACTAAAATCGTCGGTAAAGGTAATGAAGTACCTTTCACTATTCCTACTAGTGGGCTTGAGAGGTCCGCATACATCCGTATGTATGATACCTAACAAGTCCTTAGCCCTCTCATTTGTACCTTTAAAAGGTTCTTTGGTCATCTTGCCTTGAATACAAGATTCACACTCATCAAACGAACCTAACTCATTTGTTTTCAAAAGACCATTCTTTTGGAGAGTATTTACACGATTCTTGTTTATGTGTCCAAGACGACAATGCCAAATGTAGGAATCACTCAAATCCTTTTTGAGTCTTTTAGTGGAAGTTTGATATAATGAGCTATTTGAGGTATTGTCATGAACCAATTCATAAATACCGTTGTTTGGTACAGCTTTAAAATAAAAGATACCATTAGATGATACATGCATTTCTGATTTTACAAATTTAAAGTCAAAGTTACATTGTCTAAGAAGGTGCACGGAAATAATGTTCCTAGTCAAACTAGGAGCATACAAAACATTTCTCAAAACAACTTCCAAACCACTTGGAAGCGATAAAGTGAAGTCTCCTCTAGCGACCACGTGCACCCTTGCACCGTTGCCCATGAAAAGACTCACTTCGCCCTTCTTTAAGTCTTCATTCCTTTTGAACCCCTGCAACCAATTGCAAATATGAGTTCCACATCCGGTATCCAATACCCATGTGTTAGAAGAAATAAGATTTAGCTCAATATTAATCATAAAGACATTACCCGAGGCATGCCCCGCATTCCTCTTGTCTCTTGGCTCCTTTAGGTAGACCGGGCAATTGCGTTTCCAATGTCCGGTCTCCCCACAACCAAAACAAGGATCATCCTTATGACCCCTCGGTTCCACAACCTTTTGTTTCTTTGCCACAACCGGTGCCTTGCCCTTACCCTTAAGATGCACAGGAGGACCCTTTCTTTTTGCTACCTTAGCCTTAGGATTGGGCTGAGATCGATTCTTGGATCCACCTACATTGATCGCAAACACGGGTAAAACCCTTTTACCCATACTCGCCTCGGCTGTTTTAAGCATCGAGTGAAGTTCTCCAATGTTTTTGTCCCACCCGTTCATGTTATAATTTAACACGAAAGTGTCGAACCTTTTCGACAAAGAGTTAAGGATCAAATCCGTTGCTAACTCTTTTGAGATGGGACAATTGAGCTTGGCGAGGCGATCAATGTAACTTTTCATCTTAAGTACATAAGTTGAAACTGGTTGATTATCATCCATTCTACATGCATGCAAGGCTCGAACCGTTTCGAACCTTTCAACTCTTGATTGCTTAAGGAACATTTCCTTAAGTTGAGTAATCATGTCGTACGCATTATGGTTTTCGAAATCCTTTTGGATTTCGGGAACCATAGTCGCCAACATGAGGCATGACACTTGAATGGAATCTTCCGTATGTTGGACCCAATTCATATATTCGACCTCACTTCCCTCTTCCGGTTCGTTGGGGATAGGTGTTTCCAAAACATGATATAATTTTTCTTGTTTTAGAACAATCCTTAAATTTCGGAACCAATCCGAAAAGTTATTGTGGTTAAGACGGTCTTTAGCGAGAATAGATCGGAGAGATACGTTTTGGACGTTAGGGATTATGTTGTCGTCGACGTGTGCGGCCATCTGCAGAATTTTAATTAAGTTCATTTTAGTGTTTTACTTATTTTAATTATTAATACCCTTTTATATATATACCAAATATAATTAATAATTAAAATCTAGAATCCAACGATGAACCCGACTCCGGTTAGGTGACCTTTTTCCCATTGTCGGTTTATCAAGGTAGTTATTCATAACAATTGCAAACCCTTTTGCAACTTCTAGAGTTTATGGGACCGGTTCGAAATCATATTTCGTGTCGGCATGTTTATCTCATCAACACCTATTAGACCCCATGCTTGGGTGACCCTCTTCACATGGTTCTAATTTAAGTCGTCCTACTTGTATCAACTTGTAATATCAACATACAAACGGTTAGGTGACCTTTTTCCCATTTATATGCCAATATTACCTCAACATATTAATTTACTCTACGCGGTTAGGTGACCTTTTTCCCACTAAGAGCTTACTAATATGTTAAGCGTTATACAAAAGGATGGTGTTTAACTTGTTATCCTTAATTTTAAAAGGGATTTTTAGTTTTAATAATTCTAGTTGTAAAACTTTAAATCATGTTCCTAACATGCATTTAGTAACATGATAATTTTTGAAACCATTTTCAAAAAATCTAATTTATAATAAAACCATTTTATTATGGGCGTGAGACGGCTAGTTAATAAATCCATTTTATTAAACTACGTGTCACGTGATTACCGATAATTGTTAGAACCCGTTTTATGCTTTGTTAATTAATTCTATGTGACGAAGTTGATATCCTAATATCTAACAACCACACAATCAAACAATCAATTAACAAGCATACACAATTATACTAGACACGAGCCACTAAGTTAGACCACACTTGTTAGCCGAAACAAGTGTGTGTCTTAGGTCCGATCCTAAGGGACACACGACACATGGATGTTGTAGCTCCCACTTTATCCCGCTTCCAAATGCGTCAAGCATCTTCTTCAACCCCATTGTAATCCATTGGGCTTGAACTTGGGCCTTAGCTTCCATAAGCTTCCATTTGGGCTCAATGGGTGGGCTTAGGTCCTTTTGGGCTTGAATCCCCTTAATGGGCTTGTGAGACCCATTATCACCATACCCGGCCCAATTAGGCCCAAACTTCCAATTTTGCAATCTTCTTTAAATTTACAAAACAAATGTCCTAATACATTTTTTCTATAAAATAAAGATATTACAAACAATCTATTTATTACATACCCATATGAATAAATAATTACAAAACTGCCCCTAATTAATTATTACAAACCGAAACTTGAATAATTAATTACAATTATCAACCACAAATAAACATCCATTTTTGGTCTACGGCTCGGTCTAGTTTTAATAATTAATAAACATAACCCGTTATGTTTTAGGATCCCGTTTCAAAACCCCTTGACTTTATCGAGCCTAGCCCAACCCATTTTGGGCTTGACCCAATAACTTGATTATGAGCTTCGGCCCACATGTCCAAAACACATGGGCTTCGGCCCAATGAAAGGTCTCATGGGCTTCGGCCCATTTAACCAAAATGGACTTTGGCCCATTTCACTTTCTCCCCTCCTTTTTTTTTTCTCGGTTAGCCCATTAACCAAAACAAGTGGGCTTCGGCCCCAATATCACCCGAATTGGGCTTCGGCCCATTTACTCGGTTTTATATATATATATATATTTTTTTTGAACAAAGCCAAAAATTATAACAAGATTAAACTCGGTTAATTTTTGTATAAAATCTTTCAAGGGGAAAAATATAAAACCGAAAACCGAAGCTTAGTTTCCCGTATCCCGCCTCTTGATGCCATTTGTTGGGTTTCTATGGATATTTTAAACTTAGTTAACCATTTAACTAGTCACAATTAAGGCAGAAGCGTGATATAAACAAACTAAACATATGTATCCATGTGTTTATATATATATATATATTACAAGTTTATAGGAAATGTGTACATGAACAACCTAATTTATTCATGTTATAAGATTGCCAATAATCTATTTATTAGAAACCCGAAGCAAGGATCAAATGATGCGGGAAAACTAAACTATCAAAGCTTGTAAAACTTACATTCTTAAACCTTTAAGAGATGTAGTTGATGTTGAAGAAGATGATGATGTTGATGCTAGACTTTCAAAGGGAAAATCCTCAAACAGAATATACCCCGAGCCTCCAACACACACCGAGCTATGTTAGGGAGCTTGAACATGAAAAACCGAGACCCGAGCCTCCTTTTTGATCTTGGCCGTAAGCTAGAACCAAGAAAGAAAGAAAGACTTGTGGTTTTATTTTTTTTTTTATTTATTTTATACTTTATAAAATATATAAACACCCCATCTTTTATAAACCATTTTATAAAAGAACACATAGTTAAATAATCATTCCAATAATAATTATTTGAATAAATAAATTAACCAATTAATTTATTTAACACTTTCAAGTAAGTATTCAGAAACCCGATTTTCTGAATGTATCGTGTTGTGTATTTGTCTCATAGATCTTATCTTAACAAAT
>NW_027502698.1:0-55355 GCF_021521415.1 Bidens hawaiensis | reverse complement strand
ACTCATTTAAAGTGTTTTTCAAAAATGTTCGGTTCGGAAACAAACCAAACTCGTTTAAATTAACTAATAACTACTACAACCTATTCTTTGCCTTAGACTAAAACAAATTAACTTAATATCAAATAACTAACCTTTTCTTTTAACTTATAAAAATAAAATATAATATATATTTTTAACAATTTTTTTGTTTTAAGAATTATAAATCGAGCATGTCGGTCACCTTTTGCTTATTCTTCTTCAACCTCGTTTTGATCCTAGTTATTTATTAATCTAAGGTTGCTCATTGAACCAAAATTTGTCGGTTCACTTGCTTAAAGACATCTTCGCTTATTTGACCTTCTCTCTTACTTAGCATGTGACTTTCTCACACCCTTTTTACTTTTATTCATCTTTGGGAATATCATATATATCGTAGTAAAACACTTATTATTTTTAGCGTCGTTGCTGCAAACTACAATTCACATCATGGATGTGTGTTATTACTTGCATGTATGAACTATGCTCATTGATTAATTGTTACTATTATTTATTGTTGCCCCATTGCCGCACTAGCTCAATAAGTATGATCATATGCTACCTCACTATTTCGAACTAGTGTCAACTTTGAAAAGGCCCTCATTTGTTACTTTTACATAATGCATTTATGCTTGAATTATCATACTAGTCTCATGGAATTTTATGGATTTGCCTCATATTATATTATATTATATCAAACTTGTGGAGTATTCACCAACTATTCGTAGTTAGCGTTATATTTTTTATATATGCTACATGTACAATACTTTGATGCAATTACCAAAATCAAAGATTATTTACTTTAATAAAATGATGTAATAGTTAGTTTGTTTGTTATGATGCCATTTCCGTTTCGAACTTGTGTACTTGAGATTTAATATGATAATAATAATATTGTCACTTTAATAGTTGTCACATGTGTTTTAAGCAATCTCTACGTTATGCCCTAACGTAAATTCCGGTGTGACAACTCACAACTCTGGCAATCCCCAAATAAATGAACAACACCAAACCCTACCCATTCTTATTTGCCTATTTGATCTCCACATCCAAAGGCGATACAAATTTGTTAATATGAATAAAAAAAATGTGATATCGTGATAAGTAGGGTCAAGACGAAAGGATCTAAGGCTATGGGTGAAATCAAACCCATGGTTTTCAATTAAGTAGACCGAGGCTTGATTCTATCCTTTTTTCCCTGGTTTCTAATGCGTAGGTAAGTGATTTTTCAACGAATTGATAGTGAAATTCAGAGATAGGGTTTTGTATGATTCTTGATTCAAAACTTGCGAATTGGGGGTCATTGGGTTTTACAAGATTTTTGTATAAAAAAATTGTAACATCTCGAATTTTTCGTATTTGAATTCTTATTTGTTTACACGACTCGAGAATATATTTTTGAATCTTTCGTATTAAAAAAAAACTTGTATTTATTAGTATTTAACTTGGTTAAACTGAGTTTATATTTTAATAACTTTTAAACTTATCAAACAATGCTTGAAACCTTTAAAATCACCTAAAACGGCTAAACATCGTGCTTATGGAAGTACAAAGACTAATTTTGCCAACTCTTTCCTATTTTTTGACTAAATTAATGAAACTTATGCTCCAAGATACTTCAATTAATATTTTAAAACATCCAATTCGTTTTCCTGTTGTCTAAGCTGAATTTTGTAAGTTATTATACATAATTTTCTTATTAATAGCTTATTTCGTTTACTAATCGAGTGGATTACTTCAAAACTGCATTATTACTCTCAATATTTAATCAAAACACATCTTTAAACCCTAAAAAACTACTGACTTCTAGCCATCCTTCACATATCCCACGAAATTATATTCCCCGTCATCAAATTCTTCAAAATTTAATTCGATTTCATTCAAGACTAGTTGACTTTGGTGTTCAAAACCACGTTGACCACGAATTTTCTTTTAGTTTCAATCCTCGTTTGGGTAAGTTTTCTTGTTAAATATTGTAGGTTTGTATCTGCTTTAGAAAAATCCCTCAATCAATTTATGAGATTGAGGGGGTTTACCGTGTCAATTGAACTCCGACCGTTTAAGGGCAAAATTGTTAACAAGATTGACTAATGGAATTTTAACCCATATGGTCAGAACTAGCTTTCGGACCAGAATACTTTTATGTTATTTTAATATTTTGAGTTTACTGACAAAAACCACGTTCCCGACTCGCAGTTCGGATTCTGGTCAGTACCAGCTCGCTTATTTATTAAAAAATCTCATAACCGGAGTTCTATGCATCCGTTTAGATTGATTCCAACGGCTATCTTCTCATTTTTTACTCTACACATGTTTTGTATAAGGTCTAAGATCTATTTAGATCAGACTACTTGTCACGATAACCTTACTCATTTTATTTTATCTTTGGTTTACTCGCTTAATCATCAAGGTGAGTAATCACTCCCATATTTTACTGTTTTCAAATACTTTTGTGGAATCTATGCATATATATTATCTTTTTCATACTACATATTATCTATAATAGAAATTATGATTATTGTGTTTTTAATTAATAAACGTTTATTTGCTAATTGCTTACTTGCTTATCTGTTTAATTATAGCATTTGGAGAAGTTTATAATTGTTTCTAGAAGTCTTGATTCTAAAAGTCATCATAGTAGCCTGATGCAGCGGTAAAACGATAACGAAGATCAAATCACGTTGATTCTGTGAATGCCCGTGATGAACTTCACAAACCTCCAAAATCCCACCAAAGGTCAAGAAAAAAGAAGACAAAATTCTTTATTATTAAAATTCAAGTCTGACTTCTCACATTACATTAGCATAATATAATAGACTTTTAAATTCGAAATGGGCCAAAAAAGGCCATGGGCCAAACACAAACCCTAAAATTAAAATGTAAAAACTGCTGAAAAAACATAAAAAAAGGCCCATAACTTTATTTAGGAGGCGCTTTTGGGTAAGCGATTTTCCACAACGTGCTCCTCGTCTCAAGCTTTGATTTGCTAGTCGTGGGCCTGAAACGGAGCTTCGTAGGCCAAGTTATGTCATTTTCGTGGGCCACCTTTTGAAGCACGATCATGGGCCTCCAAATATAACATGGCACACTCTTCAATACTTGGGCATCCATCATTCCCTTCTGGATAGACAAAATTCAACCTCGAATCTGCAGTGATCTCATAATCAGACGAATCCCCATAAACGACAGCAAATGTTAGACTTTGAAAACAACCGAACAACAAATATGGCTTGGTAACTTCAGACGGTAAGTGTGACATTCGTCAAATTCGATTTAGTCTTTGTACTCGTTTTATTACCCGTTTGTAATTGGATCGTCGCATTTAATGAAATGTTGAGTTATTAATTATGTTATTCGGTTTTATCTTCATCTACGCATGACTCGTATTAATATATATATATATATTAATCGTTTAAAGTATCCATTATATGCGTTTATAACCTTTATAATATTCTATTTACAACAACTGATTGCCAAACCAAACATGAGGGACCTTTTAGCAATTCAACAAAACTTTTTCCCTCCTCTTTCCTTCTCCCCGTTGCACCGACAACCCCCCCCTTCAGTTATTTTTTGATTTTTTTGACCCAGAAATCACGGGTTTTGGATTAATTAGGTTGATTCATAATATACACGCTCCTTCCTATTATTGTTTAACGCGTAATTAACAGCTAATTTGTATCGAAACGTATAAATCTCATTAACTACTTGAACACGGCTGAACTTGACCTCGTTAGCCTATAAATACATGTCCAAAACTCAATTAAATTTCTCCACACCATCATCTCACTTTCATGAAACAAACCCCTATCCTAATTGCACCGTTGTAATAGAAACGAACCTCATGTGATTTCACCCTTGATCGCAAACCCTAGCTCCGTGTTCTCCTTCAATTCGTGTTTGATCCAGGACAAATTATCGGGACTTCTTGCGTAACTATCTAGTTACTTTAATCGTTATCATCTTCTCGTTACCGTATTCCCTATTCCAAGTGAATTTTTCATAACCCCGTTTTAACGCTTTTAATATTTTTGGGGTGTAGCATGTCACAAGTTTTATCTCGTTAGTTATGTGCTTATTTATAAACCGATTCACAATTAGCGTACATGTTAATATTATTCTTGCATATTGTTTATGATTATACGTGAACTTGCTTGCAATGTGCTTACTATTCTTATGGTGGAAGTTACGAAAACGCATACACATACACATAGTGGGAGGTCCGACGGGACGTACCCGCGCCGTCTAACGTTATGACTTTGGTTGTCGTAAGGTGGTTCTCATTTCCCCTATTACTACGGCATCGGCTAAAGGAACGGGAGGACGACATTTATTGATTTCATTTAATTTAATCTTGGATATTTATTGCATTATGAAGGTTGAATCGCGCCTTTTATATTTATATGTATACACGAAAACTTATGAAAACTCACCAACGTAATTGTAGACAAATATATTATTTTCAACGTGCTGCAGGTTGAATCGATGGCATGCTAAGGATGAAGATCATTAGTATACATTAGGATATTTGAATAAAGAACTTATTTATTGTTTTGATGAAGTGTTTCTTTTTTTGTGTTTAATTATGAATAATTGTGTACTTGTTACGTTACGAAATGAAATGATATAGTTATTACCGCTTTAAATAGTGTTACGAGCTATGAGTGATTTGTACGTTACACCCGGGCGTATTCCGCTTAAAGCCGGGCTGTTACAGATTGGTATCAGAGTCGTAACTATAAGATAGGTTGTTAGACATATCGGCCTAGTATAGTTATAATTTATTTTAGGGCCCCGAATTGCATGTATACCCTATGTGCTATGTGCCCGCACTTATATTAAATGTTCATTCATACGCTCGAATTTATTACGTTTTATAGAGTCACATGTAAACCTATTCACACACAAACTCCAAGGCTTATGCCTAAACAATTTATTTTATTTTTTATCTATTTATTTATTAAAAAAAAAACGATTTTCAATCCTCTTAAAGTTGGTTCTACGTGACGGGTATGTCGTAACTGGAAGGGTGACACACTTGTTTTTAGAACCCTTGACACCAAGGTTTTTTAACCTAAGGATAAGCAAAGCGTATAAATCCCAATAAGACGCGGGACCCGGTTACTTACATGGAAGGTTCGAAAAGGGTGCTGGAACTTATTAGGCCAAATCATACCATGCAAACGTCATACGAACCATAACTTTAAGTTGTCCAACGTGGCTAATTTCCTTTATGAATAGAGAATGGTTGCATTCCTGCTCTTAAAATCTCATACAAGTCTTGGTGGTAAATGAATATCCTAATTTCAATATAATTTTAATGTGACTTTAGTATTATTAATATATTTTTTTATTCAAAAGTTTTAAGTATTCCACTTCTCGAAATCTTCACTCAATAACTCACGCGTGTAGTACTCTCTCTTTTCAGCATTTCTGCTCGTTTCCCTCGTCATCCCTGCAAGAAACTCTAGCCGCAAGATGACAGCCCAGATAACTAAGAAACTGACTGTTGTGCTCCCGAATATGGTGGCTCAACTGCACCAAACCATTGCTTCCAATTCGAAATCAGCGACTTTAGGTTCAAACTCCAGCTCTTGTCGTTACAAGACCTTCACCGATGCGAAACCTCTCAAGTTTTATGGCTCTGAAGGTGCCACTGCCCTACAGGAATGGTGCCAAAGTAAGGAGAGTACTTTCCTCCATATCGAATGTCCCGAGGACAAGAAGACACGTTTTGCTTCAAGTGTCTTCAAGAAAAGAGCCTTAACTTGGTGGGTGCAAGAAAAATCCACTCGTGGTGATGATGTAGCCATGGCCTTGTCATGGGAGGAACTTAAGGAAATCATGACTGAGGAGTTCTGTCCACCCAACGAACTCATGAACCTTGAGGTGGAATTTTGGAATCTTAAGCAAGAGGGTGGTGATAACGCTACTTACACCGCTCGCTTCAACGATCTTAGCGTCTTGGTGCCACATCTTGTCACCCCTCTTTCTCGTGGGATTATCAAGTATGTTCAGGGTTTCCCAAGGAAAATCCAAGACTCAGTCCAAAGCAGTGCCCCCAAAACTCTTCGCGAGGCTGTTGACCTTGCTGCATCCTTGTCTGACAACCACGTTAAGGCGGGAACCCTCAAAGGCAGCAAGAAGACTGTTGAGACAACCGAGGCCGAACCTTCCAAAGAAGTCAAGGCCAAAGCCACACCCAAACCAAACCGCAACAACAACAACTATTCCAAGAAACGAAAGCAAAACTATGCCTTAACCCAACAAAACCCACCTCAACCTCAATACCAACAAACTCAAACCCAACACCTTCAAGCTTCACCCCCAAAGAAACCTTACAACGGACCACACCCGTTTTGCCAAATTTGCCAACGACACCACCAACTTGGTATCCCTTGCCGACAATGCACCCATTATGGACGTTATGGACACCTGCTAGGCGCATGCTTCGAATTCATGCGTACCCATCCAACCCTCACCAAACCACCCCGCACACCCCACACTTTCAATCAAAACTGTGTTTTAACTCAAGCTCAACCCATTGCTTAAGCTTACCCCACCCCTCGAGCGTGTTTCAATTATGGAGATCCTTGTCATTTTCGCAACGTTTGTCCCCGACTCGCATATCATGTCCAAATGGCAGCTCCGCCTGTGTATCCTGCTCAAGTCTATCAAGCTCAGGCCATTCAACCAGTTCCGCAACTTATGGCCAACCAAGTTGTTCAACGGGTTCAATCCAATCAAGCCTCGACTTCTCAAGCTACACCCGTCGTCCCCAATGCCCGCGGGAGGGCATTCGTGAACAATGATGTGGTGAACGGTACATTCTTGGTTAATAACGTTTATGCATCCGTTTTATTCGATACCGGTGCCGATATGAGTTTTGTGTCTTTTGATTTTGAGCCTATGCTTTCGTCGTCTCGTTCTAAACTCTAAAGGTCCATTACGGTTGAAGTCACGAATGGTAAAACTATCTTGATTGACTCGGTTATTCGTGGTTGTACTCTAAATCTCAACGACTATGATTTTTCTATCGACCACATTCCTATGCAACTCGGAAGTTTTGATATCATAATAGGCATGGATTGGTCAGCTCAACATCATGCTGAAGTCGTGTGCTTTGAGAAGTATATTCGAATTCTACTAGACGACGATCGGATTTTGCGTATTTTCGGCGAAAAGCCTTCTTAGGGGCTCAAGCTTATGTCGTGTACTCAAGCCCAAAAACACTTACGTAAAAAGCATGTGGCTTTCCTTGCCAACGTTGTGGAAAAGAAACAAGTAACGAAGACAATAAAGGACATTCCGGTGGTTCGTGATTTTCCCGAAGTTTTCCCCGACGATGTTTCTGGTTTACCTCCTACTCGCGAAGTGGAGTTCTGTATTGACCTTGTGCTTGGTGCGAATCCCGTCGCCAAAGCTCCTTATCGTCTTGCACCTTCGGAAATGCAAGAGCTAGCGAGTCAACTCCAAGAACTCTCTAGCAAAGGTTTCAACCGCCCAATTTCATCACCTTGGGGCGCGCCTGTTCTTTTCGTTAAAAGAAAGATGGTTCATTTCGAATGTGTATCGATTATCATGAACTCAATAAACTCACGATTAATAACCGTTATCCCTTGCCTAGAATTGACGACCTTTTCGATCAACTTCAAGGCGCATCTTGCTTTTCAAAAATCGATCTTCATTCGGGTTATCACCAATTGCGCGTTCATGAGGATGATATACCTAAAACCGCTTTTCGAACTCGTTACGGTCATTACGAATTTATGGTTATGCCTTTCGGCTTAACCAATGCACCTGTATTGTTTATGGATCTCATGAACCGCGTATGCAAGCCTTATGTTAATAAGTTCGTGATCATATTTATCGACGATATTCTCATTTACTCGAAATCTAAAGTTGAGCATGAAAAGCATTAGCATGATATCCTCTTGTTGTTGAAGAAAGAACAACTCTTTGCCAAGTTTTCCAAATGTGAGTTTTGGTTAAACGAAGTTCAATTCCTTGGCCATATTGTTAACGAAAAAGGCATTCATGTTGATCCCGTTAAAATCGAAGCCGTTAAAAATTGGAAGACACCGACTTCACATACGGAAGTTCGATCCTTTCTTGGTCTCGCTGGTTATTAACGTCGTTTAATTTTGAACTTTTCCAAGATCGCTTTACCCCTCACCGCCTTAACTCATAAGGGTAAACCTTATGAGTGGGGGGCTAAGCAAGATGAAGCTTTTCAAACCTTGAAGCGTATGCTTTGCGATGCTCCTATCCTAGCCCTTCCCAAAGGAAATGAGAATTTTGTTGTCTATTGTGATGCCTCGAGTCAAGGTCTCAGTTGCGTTCTCCTGCAACGAGGCAAGGTCATCGCCTATGCATCACGACAACTGAAGGTTCATGAAAAGAATTATACGACACACACCTTGAGCTCGGTGATGTTGTATTCGCGTTGAAAATTTGGGGACACTATTTGTATGGGACGAAATGTGTGGTATTCACCGACCACAAGAGCCTCCAACATAGTTTTGACCAAAAAGATTTAAAAATGAGGCAACGACAATGGGCCGAACTTCTTAGTGACTATGATTGAGAAATACGTTACCATCCCGGTAAAGCAAACGTAGTAGCTGATGCTCTTAGTCGCAAAACCCATGGCAAAAGCATTCTTCTTCTACGCGTTGTTATCCAAACCGATTTTCAACTTCGTATCTTTAAGGCCCAACACATCTCCGTCACTAAAGGAAATATGTACAAAGAGATGTCGTGTGGTGCTGAACTCCAACTCGAAACCAAGCATGATGGTTTGCTCTATTTTCTTAACCGCCTTTGGGTCCCAGATCGTGACAATCTTCGCATGTTTATAATGGACGAAGCTCAAAAGTCACGATATTCTATCCACCCCGGTGCGGATAAAATGTTTTTGGACCTTCGAACTACTTTCCGCTGGTTTGCTCTTGCAACCTTTTATTCCAGTCTAGAAGTGGGAGAATATTACGATGGACTTCGTCACAAAACATCCAACCACCAAGAGGCAACATGATAGCATTTGGGTAATCATCGATCGATTAACCAAATCAGCTCATTTCATTCCCATTTTGGAAAATATTCGATCGAGTAGCTCGCTCAAATCTATGTCAACGAGATTGTTTGTCGCCATGGTATACCTTTGAGTATTATATCTGACCGTGATGGTCGTTTCGTGTCTCGTTTTTGGAATTCGCTTCAAACCGCTTTGGGAACCTGTCTAGATCTTCGCACCGCTTATCATCCTCAAACGGATGGTCAGCCTGAAAGAACCATTCAAACCCTTGAGGACATGCTAAGAACTTTTGTGCTTGATTTTGGTGGTAATTGGGATACTCATCTTTCGTTAGTTGAGTTTTCATACAATAATAGTTATCATTTGAGCATCAAAATGGCTCCATTCGAAGCGCTCTATGGTCGTAAATGCCGTTCTCCTATTTGTTGGAACGAGATCGGTGAGACTCAGTTCAATGGACCCGAAATGGTACAAGATACCACCGACAAAATAGCTCAAATTCGTAATAATCTACTTACTGCTAGAAGTCACCAAAAGTCTTATGCTGATAAGCGACGACGACCCTTGGAATTTGAAGTCGGCAACCTTGTCCTCCTCAAGGTTTCACCTTGGAAAGGAGTAGTTCGTTTCGGAATGAAGGGTAAACTAGCCCCTCGTTTTGTTAGTCCGTTCAAAATCCTTGAACGAATCGGAGATGTTGCTTATCGCCTCAAGCTCCCGCAAGAGCTTCAAGGCATCCATCCTGTGTTTCATGTTTCGAACCTTCGAAAGGTTCTAGCTGACGAGAACCTTCATATCCCTCTCGATGAGGTACATATAGATAAGACAATGCACTTTGTTGATAGACCGGTGGAAATAGTGGATCGAATGGATAAGGAAACCAAGCATAGCCGAATCCCTTTGGTTAAGGTTCGTTGGGAATCTAAGCACAATGCGGAAGTCACTTGGGAACGTGAAGACCAAATGAAGTAGTATTCGTATCTTTTTGCTACGGATGTTCAATCCTAATTTTGGGACGAAATTTCTTAAAAGTTGGGAATGCTGTGACATTCGTCAAATTCGATTTAGTCTTTGTACTCATTTTATTACCCGTTTGTAATTGGATCGTCGCATTTAATGAAATTTTAAGTTATTAATTATGTTATTCGGTTTTATCTTCATTTACGCGTGACTCGTATTAATATATATATATATATATATATTAATCGTTTAAAGTATCCATTGTATGCGCTTATATCCCTTACAATATACTATTTACAACAATTGATTGCCAAACCAAACATGAGGGACCTTTTAGCAATTCAACAAAACTTTTTCCCTCCTCTTTCCGTCTCCCCGTCGCACCGACAACCCCCCCCCCCCCTTCAGTTATTTTTTTATTCTTTTGACCCAGAATTCACGGGTTTTGGATTAATTAGGTTGATTCATCATATACACGCTCCTTCGTATTATAGTTTAATGCGTAATTAATAGCTAATTTGTATCAAATCGTATCAATCTCATTAACTCCTTGAACGCGGCTGAACTTGACCTCGTTAGCTTATAAATACATGTCGAAAACTCAATTAAATTGCTCCACACCATCATCTCAGCTTCACGAAAAAAACCCCTATCCTAATTGTACCGTTGTAACAGAAACGAACCTTGTTTGATTTCACCCTTGGCCGCAAACCCTAGCTTTGTGTTCTCCTTCAATTCGTGTTCGATCCAGGACAAATTATCGGGACTTCTTGCGTAACCATCTAGTTGCTTTAATCGTTATCATCTCTTCGTTACCGTATCCCGTATTCCAAGTGAGTTCTTCAGAACCCCGTTTTAACGCTTTTAATATTTTTGGGGTGTAGCATGTCACAAGTTTTATCTCGTTAGTTATGTGCTTATTTATAAACCGATTCACAATTAGCATACATGTTTATTTATTCTTGCATATTGTTTATGATTATACGTAAACTTGCTTGCAACGTGTTTACTATTCTTATGGTGGAATTACGCAAACGTATACACATACACATAGTGGGAGGATCCAACAGGACGTACCCATGCCGTCTAACGTTATGACTTCGGTTGTTCGTATGGTGGTTCTCATTTCCCCTATTACTACGACCATGGATAAAGGAACGGGAGGACGACATTTATTGATTTCATTTACTTTACGCTTGGATATTTGTTGCATTATGAAAGTTGAATCGCGCCTTTTATATTTATATGTATACACGAAAACTTATGAAAATTCACCAACTTAATTGTTGACAAATATATTATTTTCAACGTGCTACAGGTTGAATCGATGGCATGCTAAGGATGAAGATCATTAGTATACCTTAGGATATTTGAATAAAGAACTTATTTATTGTTTTGATGAACTATTTCTTTTTTATTTTTAATAAGAATAATTGTGTACTTGTTAAGCTACGAAATGAAATGATATAGTTATTGCCGCTTTAAATAGTGTTACGACCTATGAGTGATCTGTACGTTACACCCGGGCATATTTATAGTAAGCATTATAATTTATCTTCTGCACAATCTCCACTGGCCCGATTTTCTTGGCTGACAATTTATCATACTCGCCGACAGGAAAATGATCTTTAATCAAAACAGCTGGAACAAAGTCACCCACTTCAAAATCTACTTGCCTACGCTTTTGGTCTACAGCTCGCTTGTACTTTGAATTAGCGTTGCATGAACTTCATGTAACCCCATCACAAAATCTTGTACCTTCTTAGGAACAGAAACCGGAACAGGATGTGACATCAAATCGAGAGGACCCAGGGGCTTAGTAGAATAGACCACCTCAAACGGGCTAAAACCAGTACTCCGATTAACAGCGTGATTATGAGCAAACTCCGCCCGATATAACTTTTGAACCCAAGACTTCACATGATCACCCACATGACATCGTATAATATTACCAAGTGGCCACTTAACAACCTCTGTTTGCCCATTCGTTTGAGGGTGGTAGGCACTACTGAAATTAAGATTTTCCATAGGTTGTGCCAAAAATGACTCAAGAAACGAGTTTCCTGACCAGAAACAATAGAAGATTGTAAACCATGCAAACAATAGACATACTGAAAGAATAACTGAGCCACATTAACTGCACCTGTCGTCTTCTTGAAAGGAATAAAGTGCACCAATTTAGAAAACCGATCAACAACAACAAAGATCAAATCGTTTCCCCTATGAGTCCGAGGTAACCCCAATACAAAATCCATACTAATATCAGTCCAAGGCTGTGAAGGGACATGCAAAGGCATATAAAACCCGCATTAGTAACCACGCCCTTTGAGACACCTTTTAACATAACGATCTACCTCTTTCCTCATAGTAGGCCAAAACTATGACCCTCACATGTAACTCCTGAATAATTTTCAAACGAAGACTGGAGTCAGGAATACATACATAGTTGATTCCCCTTTAACAGAAACCCGTCATGCAAAAGAAAGTCTGATTTCTGACCGGCTTGCACACCCTGCAAAACAACTGAAAAATACGGGTCAATGGTTAACTACTCATGAATAACATCCAATCCCGAGACATTGACTCTCACGGATACAAGTAGATTTCCCCTCCTACTTAAGGCATCAGCAACTCGGTTTCAAACACCAGTTTTGTGTATGACCACAAAAGTAAACTTTTCAAGAAAGGCTAACCAGCGTCCGTGTTTATGAGATATCTTGTCTTTCGTGCGAATATGTCTTAAAGAATCAGATCAGTAAATAAATCAAACTCTTTATGAAACAAATAGTGACACCAATGCCTTACAACCTGGACCACCGTATAAAACTCCAGGTCATATGTGCTATATCTCAAATTTTCCCCTGTTAAGTTCTCACTAAAATAAATAATAGGTCGACCCCCTTGACTAAGTACCCCGCCAATCCCAACGTTTGAGGCATCAGTATGAAGTTCAAAAACTTGCGAAAAGTCTAGCGATACCGGAATTGGTGCGGTAGTGAGATTTTCCTTGATAACCTGAAAAGCTAACTCTGCCCCCTTTGTCCATCCAAACGTCTTTCCCTTCATGAAATCTGTCATCGGGGCCATAATGGAACTGAAGTGTGGAATGAACCTTATATAAAAAGAAGCAAGCCCATGAAAACTGCGGATTTCAGTAATGGTGGTAGGAGTTGGCCAGTATTGAACAACTACAACTTTAGATTCATCCACCTGTATCCCATCACCTGAAATAATATACCCTAAGAACAAAAATTTAGGGGTCATGAACACACATTTCTTTGTTGCTGCATAAAAATTATCTCTGTGAAGTAAGGCCATAACCTTCCTGACATGAATGACGTGCTCGCTGAGGGAAGCACTATAAATAAGAATATCGTCAAAATACACCACCACAAACTTCCAAATAAAAGGCATGAGCAACTGATTCATCACACGCATAAAAGTACTAGGCACGTTTGATAAACCAAAAGGCATCACCAACCACTCATACAACCCTTCACGAGTCTTGAAGGCTGTTTTCCATTCATCCCCATGTCTAAGAAGAATCTGATAATAACCACTCTTCAAATCCAACTTTGTGAAAATAGTAGCACCACTAATCTGGTCAAGCAAATCATCAAGTCGAGGAATAGGAAATATGTACCTCACAGCAATCTTGTTAATGGCTCGACTATCAACACACATCCGCCAGGTTCCATCCTTCTTTGGAGTTAACAAAGCATGAACATCATAGGGGCTCATACTTTCACGAACATGACCCTTAGAAATCAACTCCTCAACCTGTCTACGCAACTCTTCATGCTCTCTTGGGCTCATACTGTAATGTGGACTATTGGGCAATTGTGAACCAGGCTCCAAATCAATATGATGTTGGATGTCACGTAAAGGTGGCAGCTCATCCAGCAATTCATCAGGGAAAACATCAGAAAATCCTCAAGTAAAGGAATCATAGCTTCAGGAATCTCAACTTCCTCGGGCACCGGTTTCCCTATCAAAAAAAGTACACTGTTTGTCTCCACCAGATCATCTTCAAACTGACTAATGGTCAACAGGTTACCCGAAAGTTGTATCCCTGCTTTAGTTTCTGCAATCGTTTATACATCAACCGTTGAAAGTTGTGAGGCAAAAAGCTAGACCGTGAACATTTTTTCATCTTGGGCCATGTCACAAACCTTGACTTCCCAAGCCTGTTTCGTGTCACCTTCAATTGTTGCCACCACGCTGATGCCCTCCCACGTAGCTTAGTAGCGATCAAAGGCACCCTCTTATTTTCAGGCACCTCTTTGGATTCAAACACCTCCTCTATCGTGTCCAGCCAATAATCCAAACTAGTCCCATCAAATTCCGGAATATCGATTCGCATCCCAGCATCCCATTGTCGGTTACCATCTCAATGTTCTCGCCTTTGTTCCCTCTCGTGAACCTCATCGGAAAATGAACCATCATCACCAAAAAAAACAATTATCAAAGGCACGCACATCCCTGTTTTTAGGTGCCTGCCTCTACGATTCATCAAGTCAGCCATTCGATCAGTCAGTTGATCGACCACTTGATCCAATCGTTGCTCCACCCATTCCAAAAACCGATGTTCCAACTCTCGTTCATAAACTTCATCTATTGGTTTCCTGTTTCTCCTTGGAGGCATTTTTAGCCAGGAATTTGGCTCTGATACCAACCGATGCAGCGGTAAAACTGTGACATTCGTCAATTTCGGGTTTCATTTTATAATCATTTTATGACATGTTGATTTTTCGCGTTTCATTTTAATAAATTATACTTCATAGTTGTGGTTAAGCGTGTAAACCCGAACCCAAAAATTATCAGACCATTGTTTACATAACTCTAGCGTGTGCGAGTTTTGTCAAAATTCCGTTAGTTTTAATTTATAAGTTTGGTTAAATAAACTTTAGGGACTAAAGTGGATTTTCTTAAAGTTATAGAAGTTTTAAATAATTATAAACTAAATACCAAACTTGAGGGGCCATTTTTGAAAATATATCATGCATATATAAACACAACAAAACCTAACCCCAAACATTAACATCACAGCCGTCCCTCTTTCCGGCGGCCGGTGCACCACCGGCGAACACCACGCACCACCACTAACCTTCCTCCCCTTCTGGACCTCAACCCGACACCATTACCCTCTTTCCCTTCCTGTTCCGGCAGCCCGTAAAACCCTTCCCTCGGCTTTCCTTTTTCCGGCTACCGGAATTCCGGCCGCCATGGCCACTCGCCGTCTTTCTCCCGCAGCTCTGTCTCTCTCTCTCTCTCTCTCTCTCTCTCTCTCTCTCTCTCTCTCTCTCTTTCTTGTATCTCTCTCTCTCTCTACGTCTCCTTCTCTCTCTATTCGGCTCTCTCTCCGTGTCTCTCTCATCTCCGGTGGATTTCGGCTCGGTTCGTTTCCGGTATCGAGCCACGACTCGTGCAACATGAAAAGGTATATAATTTGGGCCTTGGTGTTATTGGTTTTTATATATCGATTATAGGATTTAAACTTGTTAATAATTGGTTATATCTTTCGGTTATATCCTTTGAAACGAGTTGGATGGGTATGGGATTGGTTTGTATCGGGAAAAAGATGAACAACGGGTTCGTGTCTAATCCTAAACCGGTTTCGGTGTTATTTTTATATTTAACAAAATTTTATTACTATTAATACTAACATTACTATATAAGGATTATTATTAGTATTATTTTGTGTAACTTATTATTATATTTATTCATTACTATTATTATTATTATTATTAACAAGATAATTATTATTATTAACATTATTATTATTAACAAGATTTTAATCATTATTATTATTGTTATTATTATTATCATTGTTATTATTATTTTTTTACAAAACTATTATTATTATCATTATTTTCATAATAATATATTATCATTATTATGATCATTATTATCTTTATTACTATGATTATTAAGGAATATTATTAAAATATAATATTGTTAATATTACCCATTTGTTTTATCGAACCGAAACCCATGTCGGGCCTAGTTGTCGTTTAACGTCATTGTCACTCGAGTTATATCTTTTTAGCACCAATACTACTATTATTTAAATACTATTAGTGAAAGGTTATAAGTATTAGATATTATTAATATGGCACATATAATTAGTATAATAATAATTATTATTATTAAAACTTATAAATCTATTAATAACATATTCCACAATAAAGTAATAATTATTATATTTATTATTACTACTACTACTACTATTAGTTTTAACAACAATTCTCAATTTGTAGTATTACTATGTATTATCATCATCTTTACCTTTTATATATATATATATATATAACATGTTATAAAATTATTACTATCAATTCATTTTTATAAAAAAAACCGAACTCTTAAATTAAGCTCGTCATGTTCTTATTTAATATTGGTTTAGTTATTTAAAAGACCCAATAAAATGATATTATTTTTATTCTAATTGTTAATTAAGTACGAGTCCCTAATCATTAACAAACTAACCGGTAACCCGATTTTAACAACCGAACCTCCTCGTTCAATGTTTTCAATATAGTTTCACTATGGTTTCAAGTTCATTAACATATATTACATTATTTATTTTAGCTAAGGTGTTTATCATTTCAAATCGGATATGTTCGTTTACCGTTCGAGCTTCATTTATTTATCTATTTATTTCTCAGTTCTTCAATCGAGGTGAGTACTTTCATACATCTTTTTCAACCTTCCGTTTTGGGGTGACATTTCATACCTATTAAACTAAATGCTTTATTTACTTGAATCTTAAACCCACAAACGTGATTGTATACATTACTTAAATATTTGCTTGATTTGGTGTTCTATGCTATATGACTATGTGTTTATTGCTTTCGGTTGGTTGAATCTATAAATCCTAGACCATTTAGTAATGGCAAGGTGTCGATAACGTAATGCAATTAACGATATTCTATTAAATCCTAGACCATTTGGTAATGGAAAGGTGTCGTTAACGTAATGCTATTAACGATATTCTATTAAATCCTAGACTACTTTGCAACCCCTTGTAGCTAGGTGACACTAACGTAATTCTATTAGCGATTGTCAATTTATCCATGTTGTTGCTTTTATTTATTGTTTTGTATACAAGTTTTGTGGCTTTTTATTACTATATACTTATATGCTCAAACTTATGAATTTCTCACCAACATTTGTGTTGACAAACTTTATTTTATGAATTGTTACAGGTTTTACTTTTGTTGCCTCGAGAACTTGACGAAAAATATTTCCAAGACCATTAGAATATTAGTAAAACGAACAATATAAATGTTACTTGTATTCAACTTGTTTGTGTGGACGGGATGTGTTGTTTATTGATTTGTTGAGATAAAATTAGTTGAATAAATATTGTCACTTTAAATAGTGTCTTGTGTATTTGTCCAATCACGTTGCACCCCGGCATGTTCTGCCGCCTTTCGTCGGGGTGTGACAGATTGGTATCAGAGCCACAAGACTATAGGATAGGTGGTTAGACGTAACGACTTAGTATAGTCTTTAATTTAGGGTCCTTATACGTGTTGCCTATATGTTTTTACTCTACTTGATTGTTCAATGTACTTGTTTATTTATATACTTATTTATTTTATCAAATCATAAACATACACATACACACACTTTCATAGTACTCCAAGGTATCCTTACCTTAAAATGCAAAAACATTAGTTTTTATGGTGTTTTATGGATCACGAGCTTAACTTGGATCCCGTTGTTTCAAATCTCCTTAAAGATTGTCTCATATGAGATGACCACTTTAAGTAGTCGAATGCGAGCATTCCGTTCGCCATCTTAACTTTCGATGTTGAAACAATAGATCCATGGTGGTACGTGGACTAGTGTTTCGACATGACGTTGTATTCTGATTTATTATATTTGTTACAATCGTTATTTGAATCGAAAACATGAAGAAGACGCGGTGGTACGTGCACATATTTAGACTCCAACATAGTAGTTTTGTAAAAAGGTTTTCAGTGTCGAATATCAAGTCATGGTGGTTCATGCGCGATTTTTCCCACCTTTAAATCTTAAAACATTATTATTATGTTTTAAAATTTAAACCATTTTTTTTCCTTTATTTTATTATAAATCCTTATCACAAGTCTTCATTTATAAAGGTAATTTTATATTGTGAATAATCCTTATACCTCGATCTTATGTAGTAAAGTTTTACGCCAATTTTCTCATTTTGTTTTCACAACGATTTTATTTATATAAATTTCATCCATTGCGACCTCTTCGACATATATATACATTTTGGATCCATTCAATATGATTTTTAATATGCCATCTATTTTCATCAAGACTATTTCTAAATAAAATTCTCATTATATAAATTTTATCATATTAAAAAGAATTTCATGATAAATGTTACTTTGAATTTTCAAGTAAATCTTCTATTATATAAATTTAAATTGTCTTTAAAGTCCTTGTGCAAAAATCTTATAAAAAATAATTCTTTTATAACTATTCCGTTTATTTTGGACGATCACTTCAAAATTTTAATTATTTAAACTTCTCATGGCATTTTTTTTATTATACTACATTATGTAATACACGTGGTAGATTTTTCTTTGCCCAAATTTATTATCATAACAACTTTCATCATGCAATCTTTGGTCCATTATAAATTGTCGCAAAAAAATAATAATAATAATAATAAAATTATTTATATAATATAATGTATATATTTATATTAACTTGCGATTTCAATCATCAAAATTTTAATGGACATTGCAAACATTATTTATAAATTATGATATTTTAAATTTAATATCTACTATTAGTCAAAATCTCTCTAAGCGCAACCACAAGTTCCCAAACACCTGTATCCCATCTCAAACTACCGCCTTAAATCAAACCATCCTTACACTTCAAAAGTTTTCCCACGCACTCAAATTTTTCCTTAATATGAACAAAACCCAAACATCCAAAAGTATACCCTCACCTACTCAAACCCCATGCAAAATCCAAGATGTACAACATTAACCCAACAAAAAGCCTTAAATACCGACACGTTTACGCCACGAACACCTATCAAACTCACTACGCAAATACTTCAAAGACACCGACAACCACACCCACAAAATACCTTGAACATATAATAACCAAAGCTTACCCAACTATGACTCAAATCTTTCGACCCATGCTATGTCAAATTCACCAAACCATATCGCCACACCATACTCATCTAACCATAGAGTTCGATATCAAAATAGCAAACCCAAACACTCCTTACCAATACATGTATAAACCGAGTCTCAACCCAAACTAGTCATGATCAAATTATCCAACTTATCAACTTAACCCGAGCTCAAATAAGCCAAACCTCACCTATTAGCCCAACCATTACTCACACGAACCATCCAAGCCTAACCCACTCAAAAGACCTAAACTCAACAAACCCCATCGATTCAACTCAAGAAAACTCAACTACCCAAGCCGACCTAAGCACACTCACTTACTACTAAATATCCAAACCATTCACCGTACGAAGCCTGAAACCCCTCCCTACGCATGCAAGCTTCGTTTTTCCCTAAGTTATATATATATACACACACACACAACTAGTGTACATAAAACAACCTCATGTGTTCAAATAATCTTTTTTAAATTATAAACTCTAAATATATATGAATAAATATATATATGGTATTGTCACGACAACAGACTTTTATAATGAGGATTTGTATTTAAAGGTTATTAAACGATTATATATATGATTTCAAGATTTTAAATATTGTCACCTAAGGTGATAAATCTCATAAAGACTTTATTATACGAGGTTTCATCTTGAATGTTGAATGCGAGATTTATTTAGTAATAAATTACAAATTTCACCATATTGCATAAACTTAATGACCATGTCTTTGCAAATCTTTTGGGACACGTTTATAAATATCTATTACTGTTACACAAATTTTTGCTCAATAACGAATTATGCAAACTATTACTTCTTATTATCGCAAGCATCATCACTTTATATAATTTATTTTCATCACAATAACTTTATGTATACAAACTCCTTTAACAATTTGGGTTACAAGATTTACATTTAATAAAAATCTAAATATTTTCCCTAGCAATGCGTTGCCGCGATGCTTTGTTATTATACGCTACGCGATTTACCTATTTCGACATAAATTCGAATCTCACGATTATTGCGATTTTTCTTTTCATTTAATGAGATGTTTCGATGACAAAATTATGCACATGAGACTTCATTTTTGTGTTTTTGATTTTCGTGACTAAATGCAAACTATTCAATGACAATTTGTGTAATACTTTCAAAATCTTAACTTCGCCAAAACCTCATTTATCTTTTAAACGATATTATCATGACTATGTTATTTATATTTGAGCATTTATGTAAACACGATTCTATATACATTACTCTATATCATTTCATCTAATCTATTAACGACCTATGTGTGGCTGTCTACAAGTTTTGGCGCTATTAGAAACTGTTATTATAATGACGATTATATAAATGGTTTCACAATAGTGGTCGTACTCACGTTTTATCATATTTCATCGATTTTCTTGATTGTTAATCAAATGCTATTTTTATTTATGTTGATACAAGTATGCGTCATCCCAAGAAACTCACCTCATCCTCGTGATTTCACGAAATCGAATTCTCAAAACTTATAACCTCAAGTTTGTTCACGTATGAAACTCATCGTATGCTATAATTAATTGTATCATTGTTTATCCCTACCTCATGTAGTCACTTATTGGATTTTCTAAAATTTCACCCATCGGATTTTATACTAATTTAGTGACCCGACTTTAAACCATGGATTCTAATGATTTACTTATTTCTTCACGCTGAGGACTTTTGACTTCAATCCTCGTCTCGTAATTGGTTACCCTATTTTTTTTATTTGATCGTCTTTACTAAATTTATGCCAAATTGTTATTTTCGTCTTGGTTTATATACTAAGACTTTAAACTTTTTCATTTATGTATCCCACAATGAAACGAACCATGTGGACCATACGAGGATCTAAATAATTATGGGTGCACACTTAATTATCGAAATCCCTGTATGGAATCCATAGTAAGTACACTTGTGGGCGATAACTCAGGCCTGAGGATGATGGTAGAAAAACGATGGAAATGCGAATTATGATAAGGGTATGGTGGATACGCCGCAGGTACTTCCTATATATAAGTAACTTTATTATGTTTCTCATTTGTAGCGTTTTTCGAGTCATGCAAAGATTTGACGTTATTCTTTTGCTTAAATTGTTCATGCAATTATCATACAAAGGACAATATTCATTAATAATTACTTTTTCTTTAAGTTTATTTTAATTTTGGGACGAAATTTCCAAAAAGTTGGGGATACTGTGACATTCGTCAATTTCGGGTTTCGTTTTATAATCATTTTATGACATGTCGATTTTTCGCGTTTCATTTTAATAAATTATACTTCATATATTTGGTTAAGAGTGTAAACCCGAACCCTCAAATTATCAAACCATTGTTTATATAACTCTAGCGAGTGCGAGTTTTGTCAAAATTCCGTTAGTTTTAATTTATAAGTTTGGTTAAATAAACTTTAGGGACTAAAGTGGATTTCCTAAAAGTTATACAAGTTTTAAATAATTATAAACTAAATACCAAACTTGAGGGGCCATTTTTGAAAATATATCATGCATATATAAACACAACAAAACCTAACCATAAACATTAACATCACAGCCGTCCCTCTTTCCCTGCCGTTTTCCGGCTCCAATTTCCAGCGGCCAGTGCACCTCCGGCGAACACCACGCACCACCACTAAACTTCCTCCCATTCTGGACATCAACCCAACACCATTACCCTCTTTCCCTTTTGTGTTCCTGCAGCCCGTAAAACCCTTCCCTCGGCTTTCGTTTTTCCGGCGACCGGAATTCTGGCTGCCGTGGCCACTCGCCGTCTCTCTCTCCCACAGCTCCCCCTCTCTCTATTTCTCGTATCTCTCTCTCTCTACGTCTCCTTCTCTCTCTATTCGGCTCTCTCTCTCTCCGTGTCTCTCTCATCTCCGGTGGATTTCGGCTCGGTTTGTTTCCGGTATCGAGCCACGACTCATGCATCATCGAAAAGGTATATAATTTGGGCCTTGGTGTTATTGGTTTTTATATATCGATTATAGGATTTAAACTTGTTAATAATCAGTTTTATCTTTTGGTTATATCCTTTGAAACGAGTTGGATTGGTTTGTATCGGGAAAAAGATGAACAACGGGTTCGAGTCTAATCCTAAACCAGTTTCGGTGTTATTTTTATATTTAACAAAATTTTATTACTATTAATACTAACATTACTATATAAGGATTATTATTAGTATTATTTTGTGTAACTTATTATTATATTTATTCATTACTATTATTATTATTATTATTAACAAGATAATTATTATTATTAACATTATTATTATTAACAAGATTTTAATCATTATTATTATTGTTATTATTATTATCATTGTTATTATTATTTTTTTACAAAACTATTATTATTATTATTATTATTATTATCATTATTTTCATAATAATAGATTATCATTATTATGATCATTATTATGTTTATTACTATGATTATTAAGAAATATTATTAAAATTTAATATTCTTAATACTACCCATTTGTTTTATCGAACCGAAACCCATGTCGGGCCTAGTTGTCGTTTAACGTCATTGTCATTCGAGTTATATCTTTTTATCACCAACACTACTATTATTAAAATACTATTAGTAAAATGTTATATGTATTAGATATTATTAATATGGCACATATAATTAGTATAATAATAATTATTATTATTATTATTAAAACTTATAAATTTATTAATAACATATTCCAAAAATAAGTAATAATTATTATATTTATTATTACTACTACTACTATTAGTTTTAACAACAATTCTCAAATTGTAGTATTACTATGTATTATCATCATCTTTATCTTTTATTTATATATATATATATATAACATGTTATAAAATTATTATTATCATTACTATCTTTATCATTAATAATAATATTATAAACTTTACTATCAATTCATTTTTATAAAAAAACCGAACTCTTAAATTAAGCTCGTCTTGTTCTTATTTAATATTGGTTTAGTTATTTAAAAGTCCCAATAAAATGATATTATTTTTATTCTAATTATTAATTAAGTACATGTCCCTAATCATTAACAAACTAACCGATAACCCAATTTTAACGACTGAACCTCCTCGTTCAATGTTTCCAATATAGTTTCATTATGGTTTCAAGTTCATTAATATATATTACATTATTTATTTTAGCTAAGGTGTTTATCGTTTCAAGTCGGATATGTTCATTTACCGTTCGAGCTTCATTTATTTATCTATTTATTTCTCGGTTCTTCAATCAAGGTGAGTACTTTCATACCCGTTTTTCAACCTTCCGTTTTGGGGTGACATTTCATACCTATCAAACTAAATGCTTTATTGACTTGAATCTTAAACCCACAAACGTGATTGTATACATTACTTAAATACTTGCTTGATTTGGTGTTTTATGCTATATGTCTATGTGTTTATCGCTTTCGGTTGGTTGAATCTATAAATCCTAGACCATTTGGTAATGGCAAGGTGTCATTAACGTAATGCAATTAACGATATTCTATTAAATCCTAGACCATTTGGTAATGGCAAGGTGTCATTAACGTAATGCTATTAACGATATTCTATTAATTCCTAGACTACTTGGCAACCCGTTTTAGCTAGATGGCGCTAACGTAATTCTATTAGCGATTGTCAATTTATCCAAGTTGTTGCTTTTATTTATTGTTTTGTATACAAGTTTTGTGGCTTTTTATTACTATATACTTATATGCTCAAACTTATGAATTGCTCACCAACATTTGTGTTGACAAACTTTATTTTATGAAATGTTACAGATTTGACTTTTTTTAACTCGAGAACTTGACGAAAAACGTTACCAAGACCATTAGGATATTAGTAAAACGAACAACATAAATGTTACTTGTATTCAACTTGTTTGTGTGGACGGGATGTGTTGTTTATTGATTTGTTGAAATAAAATGAGTTGAATAAATATTGTCACTTTAAATAGTGTCTTGTGTATTTGTCCAATCACGTTGCACCCCAGCATGTTCCGCCGCCTTTGGTCGGGGTGTGACAAAAACGATAACGGAGATCGGATCACGTTGATTCGGTGAATTTCCGTGATGATCTTCCAACCCACAAACGTGATTGTATACATTACTTAAATACTTGTTTGATATGGTGTTTTATGTTATATGTCTATGTGTTTATCGCTTTCGGTTGGTTGAATCTATAAAACCTAGACCATTTGGTAATGGCAAGGTGTCGTTAATGTAATGCAATTAACGATACTCTATTAAATCCTAGACCATTTGGTAATGGCAAGGTGTCATTAGCGTAATGCTATTAACGATATTCTATTAATTCCTAGACTACTTGGCAACCCCTTTTAGCTAGATGGCGCTAATGTAATTCTATTAGCGATTGTCAATTTATCCAAGTTGTTGCTTTTATTTATTGTTTTGTATACAAGTTTTGTGGCTTCTTATTACTATATACTTATATGCTCAAACTTATGAATTGCTCACCAACATTTGTGTTGACAAACTTTATTTTATGAAATGTTACAGATTTGACTTTTTTTGACCCGAGAACTTGACGAAAAACGTTACCAAGACCATTAGGATATTAGTAAAACGAACAACATAAATGTTACTTGTATTCAACTTGTTTGTGTGGACGGGATGTGTTGTTTATTGATTTGTTGAAATAAAATCAATCAATCATACCCAGTAAAGTCCCACCGTACCTCTATCCAAAGGAATAAAGAGGTGGCTTCCAGAGAGACCCTCGGCTCTAAGTACATGTGTATGAAGCAAAATAAAGGAAATCAAAGTTTAACAGTTATATAAAAACTACTACTACTAATAATAATATTAATAATAAGATCACAGTTTAACAGCTATATAAAAACTAATAATAATTATAATAATAATAATATATGTAAGGGAAATACCATGAGTTGAATAAATATTATCACTTAGTGTCTTGTGTATTTGTCCAATCAGGTTGCACCCCGGCATGTTCCGCCGCCTTTGGTCGGGGTGTGACAAAAACGATAACGGAGATCGGATCACGTTGATTTAGTGAATTTCCGTGATGATCTTCCAACCCCCCCCCCCCCCACAAATCCCACCCAAAGGTCAGGGAAAGTGAAGAGAAAAATATTTATTATTAAAAAAGGTCATGGGCCAAACACAATCCAAAAAAGAAAAACACAAAAACTAACGAAAAAACATAAAAAGGCCCAATCCGAGTTGTTAGTTAGCGGAAATCACTAACAACACTCGGATCTCGGATCTTAGTTTGCAAAGACACAAAAGAAAGAAAGATAGAAAGTTGAAGTGTTTGGTGAAGAGAGAGTTTCTCTTTTATTTTCCTGGAGGTTTTATTTCAAAGTGAGTTGTGAAGAGTTATTGGAGAAATGGGTAAAGTGACCCTTTTATAGGGTCCCCATTTCTCCAAGTTTACATAACAAGGACACAAAATAAACGTATTGAGGTACGTAATACACCGACTATTAGCAAATAGAAAGACATTCACAATCATAATACTAATATAGAATATTAGCCCTACAATCTCCCTCTAGGATTTAGTATGTCCAGGAACCTTCATCAAGTTCTTTGCCACGTTATTATTTCTTGAAATTACAATTTTCTTGATCCAAGAGCTTGAATGAAATTCGATCTTGGACAATTGTTTATTTTCCATTCTTGAAGACTTCAACTTCAATCTTATTTTATGGGAAGGATCGACAATAGCAAATTTTACAAACATTAGATGCACGAGGGTCGACGTCTACTTTTTTTTTGTTGACTTTCTTAGGCAGACTGGTTTCTTTCTTTTGTCTTTTGACTTATCTTCAGACACGATCAGTTCATTTGTAGGTTCATCTGCTAATTGTCACGTTCTCGTTTCTTTTTAAGCGCTTCAGCATCTGCAAATTCAGTCTCTGCAGCCCAGGAGACTTGATCATGATCTACATGATGTCCATGTACAGCTGCACAAAACTTAGAGCGAATAATATTCGCTCACAAACCCTATTGAGGGTCAAAGAAGAATTTTCTTTTTCATAACATGTCTCCTCGACTTATAAATGATTTGTTTAAGTCCTAGGATTCCAATGAACTTTGCATTAACGACCCTGATAACAAGACACATGATTTTGAATAAAACAAAGGTTTAAAAAAATATGTACGGACACATAAAAACTTAAACTCTGTTTGGCATTTTCAATATTATAATATTACGAACGTATGTGTATAATATTTTGAAATTGAAACAAAGAATGAAAAAGATAGGAGTAAAGATGAAATTAATATTATATAACAATAATATTTACAAAATTTTCTAACGGCTTTAATATTTTTGCGAGAAAGATCACAACATGGAATCAAATTGGTTGATAATGTCCTAGATCACATTTCTATTTTGATATAATTATGCCAAAACCCAAAGTCGATTGTAGATATAATTTGTTCACTTTATACTTAACAAGTATTTTGATGTCAATGTGATATGATAAGGTACGTATTTGACACAATGCTTGTGTGGTCCCATTTAATCCAAAAAATTACAGACTCCATCATATCATAGGCTTAATTTTCTTTCGCATGTCACCTCAACCTGACTTAAACCTTTCTTATTTGATCATAGTACGCTTATTGACACATTGACACTTTATTTTGGACATTTGACTATCTAGAAATATTAAAATAAAGCAGAAGTTTATGGCCTTAACAATCAGGTCTTGTATGACTACAAACAGAGAAAGTCCAAAGCTTAAACAAAAAAAAAGAAAATAAAACAAAGCAGAAGATTCAAGGCCTTAACAATCAGATCTCGTTTGAATACAAACATAGAAAGTTCATGGTTTGAATCAAAATAATGGAATATATAAATTAGAAGACAAAATCCTAAGACATACTTCTTTTGAATTTTCTTTTTCTTTTCTTTTCTGACTATTTTTGTTTTTTTTCTTTTCTTGACACTTTTCTTGACTCAATAAAATGAAATTGACACAAGATTACATAAGACAATTGTAATCAGGTAAAGAGCGGCTTGCGTATAACATGTTATTTACGTTTCTATCTTCATTGTATGAATTTATTTGGAGTCGGAAACCGCCTCATGAACGTGTAACCACTAGCATAGGCAGATATTTAAGTCTATATCACTATGACACTTACTCATTTGTCAAGCCTATCTACACATCTAGCAATGATCTTGTTGGCTTTTGATCTACTACTTTCATGTGCTAGAATTGTTAGAGATAATTTCTTATCATTTTTCAAAGGTCGGATCAATTTCTCAAACTTTTTATGAATTCTAAATATTCGACTCCCTCTAAATGAGAAAATATCTTTTTTAAACCTTTTCTGATTTTTGTTAAAGAGGGTATAAAATATATTGGCAAGTCATTTTTGTTTTTCTTAAAGAAACTGAATTTTTTTTATGAGTTATACTAACCTCATTTTCTCCCTCTATAATTGTGACATATTTGAAAAAATATTTACATATTTATATAAAAAAATATAGATAGGTTGTTTTAATCATAATTGATCGATGGCTTTAAAGAAAAGGTCAGAAAAGTTGTTGTCAGATGGACTATCCTAAACATGCATTATCACATTGTATAACAAAGTTGAATAGATTCAAACCGAAACCGAGCAGCTGATGCTGGATTCATCACTTGAGAGAAGGTTGAATGAGGTAAGTTTGAGAAACGCTCGATAAGTTGTGGTCGATCCGTTTGAACAATTTTGGTGTTGTTGAAGCACAAAGTACTAATGAAACATTTCCCAATTCCCAAAGTTTGTCCTCTTATGTCATTTCCGAGAGACTCGAATCCGCCATTGGTTGTAAAAGTATGTTTCAGAGCCCAAGTACTCCCGAGTACTTGCTACAAGGTATGTCGCCGATGCGAGTTTCTTTAATTCCGCCTAGTTACTAAGAATTGTTTAAAGGTGGTCAACCTCAGTCAGAATCATATCTAGTCGGTGAACTTCGGCCGATTTTAGCTTAGAAAATAAAACATAACTTATATTTCTTTAATATTAAAGAATAAATATCATTTTTTACTTAATAGACTAACAATTTTTATTATTTAAAAATTTATTTCTCTTATTTATATAGATATTTACTTATTTTGTTATAAATATTAGTAAATTTATGATATTTGACATATATATAATATCCAAAAATTAATTTCTTTAAATTTACCATGTCTGAGTACTCCACGATTACTCCGAGTAATCCCAACTCCCTAGTCGGCCGCCTAGGTTCCGCCTCGCGACTTTTGCACCGTGCAACAACTATTTAAGTACCGAATACTCTTGATAGTCCTCCTTAATTGACCCTACATGCACTAAGCGTTTAAATAGACATGGGTTCCCGAGACGTTTTTATGTCGGGAAGGTCTACCGTAAATCGACCAAACGTGTTTATTTCCTCAAAACAATTTATTTCTTGTTGAAGCTTCACATGATGAAGAATAGTCCTTAGGAATCCAAACAAAAACTTGTTCCTTGGTTTGGGCAATTTTGGACTTTTCTTTTCTTGTTTTTAAAACTGTTTTTAGTGAATCATCAGATTTTTCAGTCTTGGGATCATTTTTGATTTTATCCCTTTTAGTTTTCCAAAAAGGTTTCTTTTACGTTTTTCTTAATTAACTTTGGATCTCACAACCACTTCACTAGGTTCACTAACAGCTTGATCAGTCCTCGAATCGGGGCTACTAAAAGCACCTTTTGTTGACTGACTCAGTCGTCTTTGAATATCAAGTTGTTACTTGAACCAGTGTTTGCAATGTCTTGTAAGGCATCATTTTCTCCTATGAGAGCCATAGAACACATGAGAACTATAATATGGTTAGTGCGGTGGGAAAGGTGATCCTTGGAAAGGAACATGATTATAAAACAAATTTGATGTGTGACCCTAATCATCAAAAGCATTAGTGTAATATGGATCAACAAAATTTTGTTGATAATGACCGTAGTAGTTATTATCAAAATAGTTGTATGCCTGGGGACTTTGTGAATGATTATTTGTTTGAGAAAATGAACTTTTATATTATGGCACATATTTACATGAAGCACTCGTTTGATTATCATTTTCAAACACTTTTTGTTTTGATTGTTTTATACTCAGGTTTACAACTAGGTTGCGAACAACTTGGTATGTTCACTTGAACGGGTTCCTTTGCATGATTTTTCAAACATAGATTCTTCATAAACGTTTTCACAATCACTATCTGAAATAACATCAACATTTTCATTCAGAATAGTGTGAGAGGAATCTAAAACAGTTTTAGTTTCATAACTCATGTTCTTTTCCAATGACCCATTTTCTTCTACACAACTTGCTGAATAAGATGAATCACCACTAGAACTAACAGACACAGGTGTGGAATCAACCTGTTTTGAAATGGGAGGTACATGACCAACTCCGTAGACCATTTCATCTTCAGGAGGGGTGTTGAAACTAAAGTGAGGTAAGGATGTATAATTATCATTTAATGAAGGTGGTATTGCCACAAATTTGTATCCCAAACTTTGCTTTTGTTTAACACCCATTTGAGCTCTAATGATACCATTAAGCTTATCAGAGGCCATTTCAAACTTATCAACAGTAATTTTTCTTGTAGAAAGTTTTCTAATAGCTCAATTTTAGCATTTAGTTTAGCAACACGTCTTTCATGAAATTCGATAGTTTTAGTGGCCTTAAATAACTTACCATGCATCTTAACCATGTCATCATTATGATTCTTATTCCTAGTGGTGTATATCTTATCATCTTTCTTATATTCCTCATTCAGATTTTCAATGCGTTGAGTTTCATTAATTAAAGTGACATTATGAGATCTATAGAATTCTACCTTATTAATACAAGCTTGAGAACACATGTATGTGTATCTTAGAAAGGATAAAACTTGCTTGACTACTTCAACCTGTAGCACACTCAGGGATGATAGGACTTGCTTAACTGCTTTCACCCGCAAAACTTGTCTCAGCTTTATTTTCTTTGGATTGATTGTTTACTCGGAGCTTGTTCTCCATATAGATTCAAAAGACTTGATGGTAGAAGTCAACTCGAAGAGTGTTAAGGTGTCCAGATTTGTCGTTCGCTTGATGGTAATCACACTGCTTTTACATCTTTTTTTAAGTCGAAGTCAACGTGTCAAAAAGTCAAAGTCAAAAGTCAAATTAGATTACTTTGAAAGTAATCGACTTTTTTTTTGGGAGAAGTTATTTCCAAAGGTGTTGTTTGGAATATGGAGTATAAGTTAGTATATGTACTCCATATCTAGATCATTGCATGGGTCAAATGGGCTTGTCCATTGGGCTTTCACCGTACAAAATAAACGTACTGAGGTACATAATACACCAACTATTAGCAAATAGAAAGACATGCACAATCCTAATATTAATATAGAGTATTAGCCCTACAAATACATATGATTTAATCATGTTTTGAATTGACATTTGTGAAAATCTTATGTTAAAAGGGGCCTAAGTAAAGATGTTGAGTTAAAGGATTTACTATTTGAAAGATGTAAAGAATACGAATCTATGTATGATCTTTATAATAAATTGACCTAACTAATTTGATGTGATGGCTATTACTGTTCAACTTTGTTTGGTAATTTGATGTGCTATGTGATTTTGGTTTACCATCTTTATCGCCTGTTAAAACTGTTCACGGGACAAATGAATCATTCATTAAAACTATCTATATGATCATTCAGTTACATAGGTTTTGGACAAATTATACTTTATTATCTTGGTTTTTATTATTGTAATTTGTTTGGTGTTCATTAAACTGTTATATCTTTGAAATAAGTGTTTGGTAATGAGATGGAGCCTGAATTTTCTATGCTTGAACTCGTGTAGTCAAACTTTTATTTGAACTCCACTGTCCTCATAATTCGAGTCCTTTTGGTATTTAAACTGACATATATGTAAAAACGGATGGTCCAGGAAAGAACAGACCTGAACGCGAAAATAAAGTTCAAAGCGAATACCGAAGACAACCCACACAAAAAGGAAGCCGAATATCACCAAGGATAAATAGCTTTTAGGTAGGAAGCCAAAGGTCCCTCTTTGCAAGGGTATCCCCAAGATGTTTTCTTACTTCAGGCAGCGTATTTTTGTTGATATGAAGAACTCTGCAACCGTCACCACCTCATCCACCACCACGGCATAGGTGTTAGTTTGTATACAATAAGACAATTGTGTTTTGAGTTATTGTTTAGTATTGAAATCTACAATATTAATTTTGATGGAGAAAGTTAAAATGCAATAGAAAACAAATATATTAAGTGTGAGAAGGACATGTGATAAAAAATAAAAATAAAAAAAATAAAGAAAAAAATCGTAACTCAAAATATAAACGAAAACAATTAAAAAGACGAAAAGACACAATTCAGAGAAAAAGAAAGATATTGACAAAAATAAAATAAACACTATGATAAATAAAAAAGATACAATAGATCGTAAAATATAACACAATATTGTGTAATAACATAATAAAAAGACGAAAAAAACACGATGTTAAAGGAAAAAACACAATTAATGATGAAAATAAACACAAAATACAAAAATAAATGAAAAGACACAATGATTTTCTTCCTCAACATTGTGTTTTTTTAGAACGAAAGAGACGATGGAAACATATTTGTATTTCTTCTATTTTTTTTATTAAATTTTGAGTTAATGATTTTTTTTTAATTCTCATTAATTTTTAAAGGTTTTTTTTCTTCTATAAATTATTCTAACCCTTCTTATTTTTGTCTCTTTTTATAGACGTGACAACTTACTAATATTTTTGGATAAAGGAAGAGGTTGGACTTGTTTGGAGTTGCAAATTGATAAAAACAAAAAGCTAAATAAATCACTTAACACGAGGTTTAATAAGTAATTTATAATATATATATAAACGAAAACATAAAAATCCTAAGTGTCGCGATGTTGTCGCTCCCTCTTTTTTTGAGTCACCAGATTTGCTTGATTTTTAAATGGAGACTTCTCATGCATTTGACCCGAATTCATGGGTATGGGTATTACCAAACCCAGATATTTCTTAAACGAGTTATAACATCTCATTAAATTAAAAATTATTCTCACCAAATTATTAATGTAAAAATCATCTAAAATAGGATATACTAAAAATTAATATCTTATTTATTTTTAAAAGGATATATATATATATATATATATATATATATATATATAATTTAAATTAAAAAACCAATTTTATTAAAAAAATAAATAAACGGGTCTCGGGTCTCATCAAACCATAAGTATATTATTAACTTTCATACAATAAAAAAATATAAATTCAAAAAATAAATAAATATTAGAACAAACAATATAAAACAAGCCCCGTAATACGGGGGATAAAGACTAGTAACACAATATAGGGTCAAGTTATTCTACAAAGTGGAATAAAAATGAGAATGATGAGAAGTCATAATTAATTGACATGTGTCAAGTAGGGATCAAAGGAAAAAGGGTTTAGAGGTAATTGTACACGTTTTCTCTCTCCACATGCAAGACACATGTTAATACACCCATCATTTTATAACTTCTATAACTTTTTCATATGATACTTTTTTTAAAATAAAATTCACCATAATAACAAACGTTTTTTTACATTTAATATGAGTATAATTTTGTTATATAAGACTAAAAAATAATTTACGTTATTGTGTCTTTTTGCTTACCATTGTGTCTTTTTTCGTCATTGTGTCTTTCTGTTTATTATTGTGTTTTTTCGCCATTATGTCTTTCAACCGATCATTGTGTTTTTTTTAATAATAATAACACCGTTGTGTAATACTAATATGTAAATGTAATGAAAAATATCAACAAATTATCTAATACTAAACACAATGATGAATACATATTACACATTAACATGAAACGTAAAAATACAATAATGGATACATATAACACAATGACCAGAAACGTAAAACATAATAGTAAAATACATATAACACAATGACTTGAAACGTAGTACACACTGGTAAAATACATATAACACAATGACTTTAAACGTAAGACACAATGATAAATACATTATATCACAATGACCTTAAACGGAAGACACAATGGTAAATACATATAACATAATGACCTTAAATGTAATACAAAATGGTAAATACATATAATATAATGACCTTAAACGTAAGACACAATGGTAAATACATACAACATAATGACCTTAAACGTAAGACACAATGGTAAATACATACAACACAATGACCTTAAACGTAAGACATAATGGTAAATACATACAACACAATGACCTTAAACGTAAGACACAATGGTAAATACATATAACACAATGACCTTAAACGTAAGACACAATGGTAAATACATATAATACAATGACCTTAAATGTAAGACAAAATGGTAAATACATACAACACAATGACCTTAAACGTAAGACACAATGGTAAATACATACAACACATTGACCTTAAACGTAAGACACAATGGTAAATACATATAACACAATGACCTCAAACGTAAGACACAATGGTAAATACATATAACACAATGACCTCAAACGTAAGACACAATGGTAAATACATATAACACAATGGCCTTAAACGTAAGACACAATGGTAAATACATATAACACAATGACGATAAACATAAAACACAATGGAATCTACATATTACACAATGGCTTGAACCTAATACACGAGCAACATAAAGCAAATGTTGAGCACAAAGACACAGTGACAAACGAAAGACACAGTGACGTAATCTTTATTTTAATTTTTATCTTTAATATGAGTATCAGTTAAAAAACACAATGACCAAAATATATAACACAATGCGTAGAAAAACCTAATTAAAAAACACAATGGACAACCAAATAACACAATACAAAAAAACCCACCAACTTTTTTTTATTTTTATATAACAATATGATATTCATATTAAAGATAAAAAAAACGCTCGTTATTTTGTTAAAAAAAATTTCTAAAAAAAACGTCGTATGAAAAAGTTATCGACGTTTTAAAATGAGGGGGGATTGACATGTGTCTTGCATGTGGAGAAAGAAAGTCTTCATAAATGAGTTATTACCTTCATGCCATTCTCATCTATTTTTATTTAATTTTTAGTCCTGAATTAATCTATACCATCCAAATATAAAATCAATGGATTAGATTCCCTCTCACCCTTCTCATTTTTGTTGTCCTTTGTATTTTAACTTACCCACACAATATATATAGCTCTAAATAGTTAAAACAGTTGCACACGTGATATGAGATAAAAGACTAAAAGTGTGTTTGATATGGAAATTCTATTTTTATTGATTAGTCAGAATTTAAGGAAACGATTATGCTTGATAGAGATGATAAAAAAATAGAATAAATGATTTGATGTATGAAACTATATATATACTGTATTATTTAGGATAAAACCCTTATATAAATATGGTTCGCTTGTTCTCCAAGAAACTATAATTTACCGCCGATTACTTGTTACATTTACAGGTACCAATTAATTTAGTCGGCCCATTTCACAAACCCTAACTTCCTAGCATGTATTAAAACATCTCTTTTCGTCAGATTATTACGTTAATTTTACATTGATTTTAGATGGCTTCCTCACTGCGCCTCATTTCTTCTAACCATGTCACAAAATCAACGTTCCGTCCAGCATCTGTCTCCGCATCTCGTTTCCTTAGCATGGACGCTGGTCACCGAAGCTATTCTACTATTCCAAAAGATGGTAGTTCCCTTCTTAGATGCATATCTTTTCAAGCATGTTAAGGCTATTTTGATTATATCTAATTATAAACCCTTGTTTGATTTATTTCAGATTTCAATAGTCAAACATCGCCAAGAATCGCCTGTCCTAACATTTCTTCGATGTGGTTCAAGATGCGTATGAACAAAGAAGAAAGAAAGTTAGAACTAAAAATACCTGCTGATGATCTACGTGTAGAACTAAAAAAGGCCGGAGTAGATATAAAGGACATGAGGCCATGTGCTGAATAAAACACCTTGTTTATCCAATGTATCAAGCAGTCTCTAGACAAGACCAGTAGTGACATCAAGGAAGAGCTGAAAGATGGAATGGTAAAGGTCAACGAAGATGAGTTCAAGACTAAAACCATCCTTAACAACTTGGCTAACGACATCATAACTGGTTTCCGTGATATCGATGTCAAACGCAGTTGGTCTTACTATGGTAGTTCCTTTTCACCCTAAATTAGGGCCTTTTCATCCATTTTTATTTATTTTAATCCTACGATTCCTATACCGTCTCTATATATGCTTAATTGTCAAATACATATATATGTATATGTATATATATATATATAGGATGAGTATTATTACAGAAATTTAACAGTTCTGTATTGGGAATTATAGGGCATAAGTTGTTTCACTACTTTTAATTAAATATCTTGTTTCTTGTTGATTATTTTAGATATGTTCTCTGATCAGTCCATTCTAGGCGAGGGATTATGTCGTGTAACAGCAATGTCGTCACCCATTAATTCATTCACACTCTATAAGAAAGAGGATGTTGAACGCCTGGAAATAGAGATGAGTATTCCTGGAAAGGAGGAGATGAAGTTGACCACGCAAGGCCTACGCGTGTCCTTGAGAATGTATGGATTAGAGAGAGAGGATGTGAAGACATTTTTTGAGTACAACACTTTCTTCATTGAAGGAAAAACAAAACGGGAGCACTATATTACATGTACACATTTACCAGAGGGAGTTCACATTAAACATAATATGATAAAAAAAGAGGAGGTATATGGAAATTTTTATGCATTTGTTCCTTGTTATGGGAAAATGCAGGAAGTTGCATGATCAGTTGAAACTAATCAAATAAAGAGCTAGTATGCCTCCTTAATTAGATCGATGTTAATTCTAAGTCTAAGAAAACAATAATGATTTAAGTTACCAAACTTTTATTATCGTGATTGCATGTTTTGTTTACTCTTTTTGGATTACAACTTTGCAATATATTCAATGAAGGAAAACAGTTTGCGAACCAACTTTGATGAATTTTGAACACCGTTATTAAACCTAATTTAACGACAAAGATAAAAAACATATTAAAAAAAATTGGTTAGAAAAATAGTAATTTCTCTAAAATGAATAAACGGGTTAACATGTTGCCAGGATCGATATTACAACTACCAACTTCGTAACCCATAAAATAATGTTGACAAGACGGATTACGATATAGCTAATGTAAAGACCCAATGATAACAAAAGGCAGATTTAATAATAATCAAGATGTTCCTATAATGACATAAACACACAAGAGACTCAAAACATTTCCATTGATATTAATCAACATTACAAAGGAATAACTTTAGGATTTCTAGGTGGAATGTCATGTGCGATTGATTTCCGTACGAAATATTCTGTATGCTTGGAAAGTTGTGTAATCAGCCGCTTTTCACCGTTGTCATAAATGTGACATAGTATTTCCTTAAATAGCCACATATGAGATCTTCTAGAAACCCTAATCATTGTAAAAATATATTTAAACACATTCAAAATTATTACAAGTGTCAGATAGGTCTCCGCTTTTCTCTTTATCGAGCAGACGTTGTAATCCAAAAGTGTGCTGGTGCAGTTCTTCGAACAAACTTTAACTTTGAATATTTTCATTTAGAAAATATTCTTCAAACAGAATTCAATCTTCATTATATAATCAAAATTTGCTCGAGAATATCCTACGAGCAAACTTGTTCTTCTTAATCTCTTCAACCTTTTGTCTAAGACTTATTATAGCAAACATAAGTGTGCTTGGTATTGTAGCTTGCTCGAGGTTGAACCTAGCTTGTAGAAGCCCTTTAAGAATAAATCATTTAACTTCCTACAAGTATGCTTGAGACCACCTTTATTGAAACTTTGCTCGACCCACCAAAATTCTTGGTTTAAGCTTAGCTAAGTCAATTATGGTTTGCTCTGAAATAAACCTTGCTTAACGGAAGAACAACCTTTCTTGATTAAGTGTAGTTTGCTTGAACTAAACACTTAGAAGAATTACTAAAGATAACTTTGCTCGATGTAAGATACATTGCTTAAATAAGTATTAGGCTTGCTTGAGATGCCTAGTTTGCTTGGATTCCATTCTTAGCATATTTCTTGAGGAGGTTGAGAAGATTCAATCTTCCTTCATCATTTTTATCCCAACAAAATCTCCTAGATTGGAACAAACTCAGATGCACCTAAACACCTCTAGATTTCATACACTTGTTTAAAATACACATCAAAGGCTTAAAAGTAATAAATTACATTACTTAAAAAAAAAACATTACATATTCAGAATTCTGACACAAGGGCATTACACATCAAAAACACATAATCAAAATCTTTTCAGCTCCTTGTGTTTCTCCTTCCTTCCAGTCTTCACTCTAATGTCACTGCAGCAGCCTTTGTTGAAATATTGAAATCTTCATAAGGAATGGATGTTCCTAAGGTAGGTCCCATCTCATAATGTCATGTAAATCATCCATATGGAGATACCCAAGATCAGAATCATCTTGAATAATTCCCAACACAAGACCTTCAGTGTTTCTAAAGGTATAGTTATTGGTCTTCTTTTCAAAGTGGATCTCAGCTATTCTTCTATTCCTTTGCACCTCTAAGTTAAGTCTACTCATTTGTCTTCTCATATTTATGCACTCATTCATGTTGGCATAAGGATTAGTTTATTTCTTAGACTTGCCAAATGATAACTCTGTCATTATGATATCACCTAATCTCCAATGCCATTTCTTCTTTTCAGCTTTTGTGTATCCCAACTTTATCTTTTTGTTCAACAAAGGAAAGCTGTAACACCATGAAAATATCGAATCAAAAATACCAAGTTTCCAAAGTCAAAGGACCAAACAATTGTCAAAATCTAAACCTTGGTGTTTAAAATGAAAATTCTGTCACTCTATCCCTTAGCGATACGCGATGTGACAAAGGACAAGCCCATCGCGTATCGCGAAAGAGCTTGGTCAAAAATCTTAGAAGACTAGTCAATGGCGATACACGATCGTCAACATTAGATCCTTCAGACACCCTTTCATGTTTGAGACCACCTCTGTCAAAAAAGCCAACGTCATCGCGTATCGCGATGACGTAGTCTTACATGTGTGACACGTATTGCCACGTGTCAGACAGTGGCATAGTGTATCACCAAGTGTCACCACGGTCGCGATACGCGACGGGTGATCAAGGAGGCCATCGCGTATCGCGATGAGCCCCCTGATATGCCTATTAATAGCAAGCTACGGGTCTCTCTCATTTCATACTAAAAATCAGCTCTCATATCTCTCTCTAACATCTCTCTAGGTCCTTAAAAGTATACCCTCGGTTACCTCGATAAACGTGGCCTCAATTCCTCCTAATCCGTGCCAAAATACCAACATTCCTCGATATTCGTGCCACATTCCAACGCCTTTCCAACAAAGAAGGTGGTGACATCCCGACGTCCCGACAACCTGCCTCGTAAAGCTTGCCAATGTGTGTGGTTGAAGTGCATCGTTTTGCGTGCCAATGAATAAGTGTCGAGAGGAAGAGTTTATCAAGAAAATAAAGAAGGCAGAGCGGCGTCGAAGTGCTGCTCGATTTTTTAAGATTCTTATAAGCCGAGAAAGGTAGGCATAATGCCCGAATAAAATAATAATAAAATCTTGAAAAGGCTTAAAACCCGAAGTCGAGAAAATACTCGATACCTCGATAAATAAAAGAAAATATAACAAAGGAAAATCAAAGAAAAGGATATGAATATATATATATATGTATATATATATCAATGTGATTATGTATGATTCTTTGTTGTAGATTATTATTTAAGTAATTATGAATATACTTAAATATTAAAGAAAAGAAAAGAATATGTTTGTTAGAGAAAAAGAAACGTAGAGTTTAAAGAAAATAAGATTTAACTAAAGGTTATCATATAAAAGAAAGAGAAAAGTAAATAAGTTAAAAGAAAGAATTTTAATTTATAAAAGAAAGGGGAAAATACTTTTTTACTAAGGTTGTAAAGTAAAGAAAATATAATCGAGGTAAAGATAATAAAAGACTAAAGGTCTTAAGCCGGATTGTATATCCGAATAACAAAAGGTTATACTCGTACTATAGGTACGAGATAGCAACGGGAAAGACCCTCGGACAGTGTTTGAAGCTAATCCAAATCGAAAAAGGTGAATACGGCCCAAACATTACAAACTTGTTTAAAACGAGTCAAACATGTTATATTAAAAGGTTTACATGAGACTACGTGTCTCTAAAACATTATAAATAAAAGTATAAGCACTAGCCCTCAGGCTATTGTATACGTTTGTCTGGATCCTTACATATGTGGTAAATGTGGTGGGCACACCACATCACACCTGGTCGCAATTACGCTATCCTGCGGGGAGTATGACCATGTGTATACGAGTAGGTACTTAACTAAGTCGAACGTTGCGGTGTTTGCTGGGGTATTTAGTGTAGAGACTTGAGTTTATAATTGTATTGTTTTAAGCTTGGTTATTCTTGAGCCACGTTGGACCGAGACCTACATAGTCTCGAGGGGTGATTAAGTAAAAGAAAATATTCTTAGCGTCAGCGTATTCACTAGCATGTGTTGTTGACATATTTTCTATACATTTTGCAAGTAATCAAGAATAGGGCCTGGGATGACGAAGTGCTCAGGATATCCGATGGCTCGGATCTTTTGTTAAACTTAATATTAAATACAATGGTGGTTTTGTAATTAAAACAAGTAATCCGGAAACATTAAACGAGAACTTTTAATCCCGTCTTTTGTGAATGTAAATATTATATTTTAAATCCACATGTTTTAAAGACTTTCGCTTTTAATACATAATTCTGATATATTTACAAATATGGTACCAACTGTTGGTCGCACGTCCAGCCCTAAGATGGGGGCGTGATAGGTTGGTATCAGAGCCATCGATCTTAGCGAATTAGGTATTAAATAATAATACCTAACCTTCGATCCAAGTGAATAGAAATTTTTTTTATTATGTGTTTACTTTATTTAGGGATAAGATAGGTGTCACACCCTCAAAATCCACTAACGGAGTTTTACCGTCAGAGGGTGTGAACTAACAAGATAAGAATCATTAGTTATATTAAACACCATAATTAAAGTTTTCAAAAACAACCAAGACATACAAGTCTTAAGTAAAAATGCGGAAGCGTAAACTGTAAAGCAAATAGTTGCGCCACACAGGATGACTTCGTGTTCGTAGGCCTTTTTTTAGTTTTTAAGAGGGGGGTGGGACCAAGGAGGTAATTCATGATTTCTAAATCGAATAGATTTTTGATTCGATTTAGAAAGTAGGAAACTATAACTATATATATATAAATAGGACAAAGTAATACAAAAAGAACTCTGTTCTATTTTTTAGTCTATCTATACGAGGAGATCATATGAAAAATGTAACCGATTCTTTCGTTTCTGGATAAAATTTAAAAGTCCTATACCGCTCGTCCGCCTCGGCTACCTGAGATAAACATACTAAAAGTGTCAACACAGGTTGGTGAGTTCACAGGTTTACATAAATTAAGCGTTGCGTTTTAGCGTTACCCGATAGTGTTATATCAATTATATATCCATAGGTAGCTAACCTATCAAGCATGTATTATTAAGTGTTCGAAACTTAAGCAGACTATTTATACGATTGCCCTGCCACCATGTTAACCACGACATGGTAATGTGTTAGCCAAAATTACACCCACTCGACCTACAGTCAAGTTTAGAGTTGGGTGGGGTTTGTCAAACCCAGTAGTACTACTCAAAGGTGACTCGCTATATTAATGTAATGATAGCCTACATTCAAGTTAATTAAAATAAAAAAAACTAGTATATCACACGCTTTTAGTACGCTTTAAATAACTGTCAAAAATCTTGGAAATATATTTATGTAATGATAGCCTACATTCAAGTTAATTAAAATAAAATAAACTAGTATATCTTACTAGATAGGCTACAAATCAACTGAACTACAATAAATTACTATCTCAACTACCAAAAATTAAATTTTAGGTCTATTATGTTATTCACTCACACTAACTTCTATTTTAAAGTTAATTAAAAAAAACTACATCCACTACGCTTCAAATACGCTTTAACCAAAATATAATAATAACATTTACAGTTAATACCAAAATATAATAATTACATTACATTAATATAGAAAAAAAATTACAAAAAACTAAATCCTAGCATCAAATTCCATATCTGAATCTACATCCGTCAGATTCTCAGCTTCTAGAGTCCGAGAGGGCATGATCCTCTCCCATATGCATTCCGAGGTGTAGGTGGAGTCCTTAAACCTTCGGAGGTGAAGGTTCACCTCAGTATGGAATGCCCCATAAAGGGACACAGCCTTGAAGTCCTCCACGAAGTTCAAATCAATGCGTGCCACCTTGATTCCCGGGACTTCCTTGACAAAGCTGAAATAATCAGCAGTCGTGTACCCAAGAAACCTAACCATTCGGTTAAGTTGTGGGCACATGAATGTTTGAGGGTGGACATAATCCACAAACCTCGCCCTTTGATTCTTCCGGACGGCGCTGAAAGAAAAGTGAAAAACAAGGGTGAAGAAGGTGGGGTCGTAGTATATGGGGGCATGAGTACCTGGTTCACGTACAATCCATGCTGAAGCCATTTTTCAAAAATTAACCAAAAGAAGGTGATTGTGAATTGTGATTTACTGGATTGTGATTGTGATTATGATTGTGGATTGTGACTAGTATTTAAACACCGTCTGATGCCGGCGATACATCTCCCTGACAATTTGAAATTGGCGGCACAAGAAACTGGAAAGACAATGATGACGTTAGCCACTCGTCAAATCAACGTGTGGCCATTAATTATGTTTGGACACACTTAAAAATATTTTAGTGTGACCATTTATCACTTATAGCCACACATAATAAGTGTATCTGTGACAATAAAAAACTTAGAAAAATAAAACTAAGATACTCTTTGGTCACACAACCTTTTATAAGTGACCATTAATTGCATTTGGACACACTTAAAAATATTGAAGTGTGACCATTTATCACTTATCGCCACACATAATAAGTGTATATGTGACAATAAAAAACTTAGAAAAAATAAAACTAAGATACTCTTTGGTCACACAACATCTTATAAGTGGTCATTAATTACATTTGGACACACTTAAAAATATTTAAGTGTGACCATTTATCACTTATAGCCACACATAATAAGTGTATTCGTGACAATAAAAAACATAGGAAAAATAAAACTTAACTACTCTTTTTGTCACACAACCTCGTATAAGTGGCCATATATTTTAAGCGTTTTAGCCACATTACTAATATATACAATGGTTTTTCGTCATATTTCGCCACATTATTAAAAATGTGGCTAACAAATGTGACATTAGGTCACACAACGTAATATAAATGGCTATATCTTTTACCTTTTAGACACATCTCTTATCAATATAGTAGCCGTTCGTCACATTTGGCCACACTATTAAAACATATGGCTAGTTAAATCTCACAGTTTGTGGCTAATGCATGTAGTTTTGATCACATGTATCAAAGATCAAACAAACTATGACTTTAGGTCACATTTCGCAAAACGTTTTTATAATGTGGCTAGATTTTGTCACAGTCTTTTTCAAAGTGTGACAAAAAGTACCTGAGTAGGTATAGAATGGTCACATGAAGAATAACATGTGTGGCCAAAACATTCTGGAAGGTTTTCAAACATGGTCACACATTTAAGACCTTATAGCCACACATTTAAGCCGAAGTGTGGAAAATCGTCCAGACTACATGTGTGGCTAAAAGGCGATATTCACATAGTGTATTATCCAATATTAACCGGTTCGATGTTCAGATGGACTTAGTTGGTTTGTTGCCACTTAGCCTTATAAGTGATATATAAAGAGTGTCACACCCGAAACAATGGCGGCGGAACATGCCGGGGTGCAACGTGATTGGACAAATACACAAGACACTATTTAAAGTGACAATATTTAATCAGCTCATTTATTTCATAAATCAATAGTCAACACATCTCGTTCACACACACAAATTGAATACAAGTAACATTTATATTGTTCATTTTACTAATACCCTAATGGTCTGGGTAACGTTTTACATCAAGTCCTCAAGTCAACAAAAGTCAAACCTGTAACATTTCATAATATAAAGTTTGTCAACATAAAGGTTGGTGAGCAATTCATAAGTTTGAACATATAAGTATATAGTAACAAAAAAGCCACAAAACTTGTATACGAAACGATAAATAAAAGCAACAACTTGGATAATTTGACAATCTCTAATAGAATTACATTAGCGCCACCTAACTATAAGGGGATGCCAAATAGTCAAGGATTTTATTACCAATTGCTAAGCACATTAGCACCACCTAGCTACAAGGGGTTGGCAAGTAGTCTAGGATTTAATAGTTATCATTAATTGCATTACGTTAACGACACCTTGCCATGAGGGGTTGCCAAATGGTCAAGGATTTATAGTTCCACCATCCAAAAGCGATAAACACATAAGCATGTAAGCATAGAACACCAAATCGAGCAATTATTTAAGTAAGGTATACAATCATGTTTGTGGGTTTAAGATTCAAGTAAATAAAGCATTTAGTTTGATAAGTATGAAATGTCACCCCAAAACAAAAGATGAAAAACGGGGTATGAAAGTACTCACCTCGATTGACGAATCGGAAAATAATAAATGATCGACATATAGAAAGCTTGTGGACGAAATAAACGAATCCGACTTGAAAGCTAATTGAAAACGAATAAATAAAATATATTAATGAACTTGAACTTTTAGTTGAAACTACATTTGAAACATTGGACGAGAAGGTTTGGTTGTTAATCGAATTACCGGTTAATTTGTTAACGATTAGGGACTCGTACTTAATTGGTAATTAATATAAAAATAATATTTTTTTATTTGGGCTTTTAAATAACTAAACCAATATTAAATAGAAACAAGATGGGTTTTAAATCAAGGGTTCGGTTTTTATAAAAATGAATTGATAATAAAGCTTATAATAATATTTTTAATGATAAAGATAATAATGAATTTAAAAATAGTTTATATATATACACACACACACATATATGGATATATATATGACAATAATAATAACAATAACTATTTTTAATAATACTAATATAGTATAATAATTGTAACAATAATTATTATTAATAATACTAATAATAATTTTTGTGTAATAATATTAGTACTAATAGTAATCGAGATTTGTTAAGTATAAAAATAATACTAACACCGGTCTAGTATGAGACTCGAACCCGTGACCTCTAGTTCAACAACTAACGTACAAATCAAACGAACCATGATAACATATGTTAATTAAACCTATACGAAAAATTCATATATTCATTTCCCCGGTGTTCATATTTTCCCCAATTCAAACCAACTCCATACTCATCCAACTCGTTTCAAAGATTATAACCGATAAATAAAACCGATTACTAACAATTTAAATCTGAAAATTGATATATGAAAACTAATAATACCAATCCCACATTAATTTACCTATTAGGTGTGCATAAGATCGTGGCTTTACACCGGAAAGGAAACGAGCCGAATCCGTTGGAGACGAAGAAACTGCAGGTCGCCGGAGCCAATTCCGGCCGCCGGAGGTGCACCGGAAAAACGAAAACAGCGAGAGAGAAGAGAGAGAGATGCATGGAGGGAGAGGCGGAGAGAGAGAGCCGAAGTGAGAGAGAGGGACGGAGAGAGAGAGAGACGGAGTCGAAGAGAGAGAGAGGGGGAGCTGAAGAGAGAGCGAGGGATGGCGAGAGAGAGGGAGATAGAGAGAGGGACGGTTGAAGGTGGGAGGGTACCGGGCCGCCGCTCCGGCCGCCGGTAATAGTTGTCGGAAAGCCGAGAGAGGGGAAAGGGATGGTTGTCGGAGATGTTGGGTCGCCGGAAAACGGAAAAGAGGGAGGGTGGCGGCTGTGTTGGAGGTGGGGTTGGCCGGAAAATCGGGCTCGCAGGAGTTTTGCCGGAAATCGCCGTCTCCGGAAAACGGCTAAAGGGGGCGGGCGGCTGAAAGTGGTGGGTGGTTATAATATGTTAGGGTTAGGGTTTAGGTGTTTATATATGTATGCATATTTTCACAAAATGCCCTCAAAGTTTCAATAAAGGTTTGATACGAGTTTAAAGGTTTCCAAAGCTTATAACGAGTTTACGAAAATCAGTTTAAACCCCTTATGTTTTTCTTAAAAACACTATATCATGACAAACATCGATTTATTTAAGATCGAAGTCTATATTAATATTATATAATAACTAAATAAGGTTCTAAAAATGATGAATCGGTTTTTACAAAAATAAAAGTTTACAAAACTAATACAACTCGAGACTCTAATTTGACAAATGTCACAATGCGTAACAAAATCTAAAGTGTTGGACTATGTTATCTCCCCCTAATAAAAACGTTAAAGAGTAAAAGGGCCCGAGAAACTCACTGTTTGCGAAGTTATAAAAAATCCGAGAAAAGCGTGCGTCACAGAAATCCTCACTAGTGCTCTAAAAACAAAATGAGATTTCTAAGTGTTTGAACTACGAATGAGTCTCTAGACTCGACACATAAAATTATGCATGAGATGCGTTCGTGTTTCGTTTGTGAAACAAGTGCGACTCGACAAACACGTTGGTGATAAGTTACATGTGTGAAAAAGTATAGTGTTTAGTGTTAATATGGTACATCATTAGTAAAATATCTACCACAAAGGCAAATATGTCAAACACATAGCAAACATCGGTCAAATCATCACTTTTCATGTTAAATCATAGAATTCAACAGCTAAGTTACCAAGACAGATTTTAACACGTCAAGATTACTCTATTTAACTGAACATACATGTAGATAAAATCACCAAAAATCACAGAAGCTTACTTGAGTTAGGTTTCTAAAAATATTTTTACTATATTTTTATCACATACGGTTTATTTCACAATGATGAAAACAACACAGTAAGCACACAGCAGTTATTATCATGCGAAAGAAAACATTATTTACTGTTCCCAGTACATGGTTAATCCAATCAATGTAAGGCCAATTGGGTTAGATTCCTCACTCAATTTATTAACTTCCAGATGTAGAATCAACTGAATTGGTCTTGACTTTTGTGAGATATACTTGTTACAAAACAGCCTACAAGAAGGCTTCCCGAAACAGACTCGCACAACAGATTTGTAAATTAATAAAAATTACCTTCCACACGTTCAAAAATTACAAACTCAGACTCATTAGAAACGAGACTCGACCTACTAAATCATAGAGTCAATAATCACTTCCAAAAACATCATCAACATCCCGTTACAGTCATTTTAACACGCAATTATGAATCTGTCCAGCATCAATTTTCATCAAAAACTCAACAAACTACTAAATTATGAACCAAGAATCATGCATGCAACCCTAGCTCATCAAAAATCAACATGTTTAACACTTAGGGTTTATGATCATCATGTTTAATCATGCAAACAATTCAATGGAATGGATTAAGGGAGTGTTTAATTACCTAGTTAGTAACCTTGGATCTTCAAACAACTTGTAACAATTCTTGTATGCATGTGTGTGTGCATTGTTGGCCGATCAAGGGAGATGGGAGGGGGGTGTGGGGCTGCCGTCTCAAGAGGGAGAGGCAGGGAGGGGAGAGTTAGGGTTTTAGTTTATAAGTTTCTTTATATATTATTACTTAATATACATGTTACACTTTGCACCCTCAACTTCTATTTTGTATAATTCTAGCATAAAACAACAATAACCTCCATAATATGATGACATACATACAAACACAAATTTACACATATAAACATAACACATAGTTATATCAAGTACATGTTTATAATATTTATTGTTTGTTCACCAACGGTTTGAGTCGACTCGTGTGTGTTTTGGTGAAACTCCGAAAGACTACTTGTGTAACGATTGTCATGTGTCATTTAACTCTAATTAAATGTATTTTGAAATGTGTTAACTGGAATGACCTAGTTCGTGTGGTCTTGCGTTTGAATTAACGGAGTTTGGATTAACGGAGTTAACCTGAATTTGATAAGTGTCACAATAGGTTGGTGACCTTTTCTTTCCCTTCTCACTCTAAACCACCTAACTTATTAGATGTCTTTCAAGAAGATGATGAATAGATATGTACGTGAAGTAAAGAAGGCTGGAATCCTTGAACACTTACCCAAAGATAAGATGTGCAAGGATAATTACAAAGCTTTCTTTAATCAATACCAATTCATTGACCGAACCAAACCAATATACTTCCCTGAATCAAACAATGTCCAATCAACTTACCCGATGATCCACCAATGCCAAGGAATGAACCCCCAAGACACTCAAGTTACCATCCCTCAAGCGTACCAATGTATCATCCATCCAAAGTACCGACATACAATCCGTTCGAAATTCCAATATCCCATCCGTCCAAGATTCCAACATACCAACCACCGAATCGTTATCCTTCGTACGCATTCCTCGCCAACAAACAAATAAAGGAGGAACAAGAATCCGACTTGTCCGATTGGATGCAATGCAATTCCGATCAAAGAAGGTGGCATAACGGAACTTCTGCTTTTGATGCCATAGAGTCTCACCCCAACTCTTCTAAATGACAGTCCCAAAATCCAAGAATGAGAGTGACGATGCCATATGAGAGTTTCCATATTCCCTCGATGGTACACGACCCGGAGGAAGAAGAAGACGACCCGAAGGAAGAAGAAACACAGAAGAGGAAGAGGAATATGAAAAATAACCTGAAGAAGAGCCCGAAGAAGAAACAACTCCAATGGAAGAACCATATCTCTGTGATTGCGCTCCAATACAAGGATGTGTGCAACCGTCCTTTCACAAGAATCAAATGTATGGATCCGTGGACCCGCATGTTCAATATCTTCAAACTAAGGAACAAGTCTCCACAAAGTTTCCAACCATATCAAGGCAAGATCCCGTCAGTCGAGGAACACGCGAACGAGATCCACAGACAAAATGAAGTTGCCGAGGCATTCTTCAATTATCCGTCCGACGTGACATCATAGCCATACCCAGACCCAAAGAACCACTGCGATATAGTGAAGATGGGGTGCCGCGATCCACCGCCAAGATATGGATACCCAAACGAGATCCCTCAATCACAAGAGGAGCATTTGGACCGAGCCTTGCATGGAACCGATGACTTAAGGAAGAAGATAGCAGTTGATGTAAAGAAGAAGAAGAAGATGGGAGAAAAACTTCTACGAAAATGTAACAAGATGACTAAAATGGTGAAAAAGTTTATCAAGGATTGAAGAGATGAAAGGATGAGAGTGTAGTGTTGTGAGAGTTGTTTGGGTTTAATGTAGCATGATGTTATGTGTAGTAGTCCTTGTAACAATGAATAAGGATAGGGATATATATATATATATATGGGGAGGATCATGAGAGAACTCTTTATTAGAGAGAGAACTAGAGAACTCCTAATTAAAAGGGTTATTTTCGTAAATATGCTATTTTAATATGTCTGGACGCACACTTCCCCTGTACCCCGATTTAGCCTATGTAACGATTTTGAACCCTAATTAGTGAAGATCAGTTCCTTGTGGTGTCTCGATTTCAATTGAAGATCGATTCTGATGAAGTTCAATCATTTAACATGGCAATTAAAGGTATTTCAGTTTTGAAAATATCCTCCTGAGTCATTCATTCATGTGTTTTTTTTACCGATTACAATCGACTGTTTCACCATTAATCAATTAGGTTTTGTTTCATCTGAAAGAATTAGGTGTTTTTTGGTTAGAAACAGAAGCTACACCATGAGAAAACCCTAATTTGTTTCACCAGAGTGCTCAACCGATTGATTTGTTGATATTAATTCAAATTATGTCAATTATAATGGTATCCTATTGCAACCTGATGGTGATAATCAACAAGGTAAAATCTAGTTCTTATAGTACATATATGCACTATAATGTTACGTATTACATATATGTAGTGTAAAAATAACATATGATTTATTTTATTAGAATGCCCAATCGAAATCCTTTCTACTAATTGGTGTGCCTTATCAAGGTAACATCTTGTTTATATACTACATATATGCAATATAGTTTATGTATTACATTTATGCAGTATAAAACTACATTTGGTTTATTTGATCAGAATATCTAGTTCAGCTCTTATGCTGACATTACCTCAAGTTTTAGCAACTGCACTGGTAACATCTTGCTAGTTTATGGTATTGAACAACAAGGTAAGATCTCATTTAACATCTCGTTTTGTATACTATATATATTCAATATAACGAAACACATGATTAATGCACATTAAATTGAACTGTCTTTGTTCAAAAATAGTTAATTCTAAAGGTAACGTCCATAATTTGTTTGAACAGACTTCCCAAACGAGTTCAGAATATGCTACATATACGCTGTATAACTATGACTGCCTAATGGTAACTATTTTCCTTTGTGTTTATGCTAATATGTTTTAATGTCTTTATATGTGACTCATGTGTAGGTCAACGCCGATGTACGTGATATATCAGATTCATGTTCATGCACGGATTCATGCGTACCGCCTACCTGTACACGCATATTTTTTGCATATTTATGTAAGTATTTCCATCTTTTAAAATAAGCGATGTTAGTTAATTTGGGTCGGAAATGTTTGTGAGATTTTCAGTATTTAACCATGTAATCATACCTGAAGCATTCGTGTTTCGTTTGTGAAACAAGTGCGACTCGACAAACACGTTGGTGATAAGTTACATGTGTGAACAAGTATAGTATTAAGCGTTACTATGGTACGTCAGGAGTAAAATATCTACCACATAGGAACATATGTCAAACACATAGCAAACATTGGTCAAATCATCACTTTTCATGTTAAATCAAAGAATTCAGCAGCTAAGTTACCAAGACAGATTTTAACACGTCAAGATAACTATATTTCACTGACCATACATGTAGATAAAATAACTAAAAACTTATCACAGAAGCACACGTGATTTAGGTTTCGAAAAATATTTTTACTATATTTTTATCACATACTGGTTTTTTTACAATGATCAAAACAACACAGTAAGCACACAACAGTCATTATCATGCACAAAAAAACGTTGCTTACTGTTCCCGTTACATGGTTAATCCAATTAATGCAAGGAAAATTGAGTTAGATTCCTCACTCAATTTATTAACTTTCAGAAGTGGAACCAACTCAATTGATCTTATCGTTTGTGAGATATACTAATTACAAAACAGCCTACAAGAAGGCTTCCAGAAACAGACTCGCACAACAAATTTGTAAATTAATAAAAACTACCTTCCACACGTTCAAAAATTACAAACTCAGAATCTTTAGAAACGAGACTCGACCTACTACATCATAGAATCAATAATCACTTCCAAAAACATCATCAACATCCAGTTACAGTCATTTTAACACGCAATTATGAATCTGTCCAGCATCAATTTTCATCAAAAACTCAATAAACTACTAAATTATGAACCAAGAATCATGCATGCAACCCTAGCTCATCAAAAATCAACATGTTTAACACTTAGGGTTTATGATCATCATGTTTAATCATGCAAACAATTCAATGGAATGGATTAAGGGAGTGTTTAATTAACTAGTTAGTAACCTTGGATCTTCAAACAACTTGTAACAATTCTTTTATGTATGTGTGTGTGTGTATTGTTGGCCGATCTATGGAGAGGGGAGGGGGGTGTGGGGCTGCCGTCGCAAGAGGGAGAGGGAGGGAGGGGAGAGTTAGGGTTTTGGTTTATAAGTTTCTTTATATATTATTACTTAATATACATGTTACACTTTGCACCCTCAACTTCTATTTTGTATAATTCTAGCATTAAACATCAATCACCTCCACAATATGATGACATACATACAAACACAAATTTACACATATAAACGTAACACATAAATATATCAAGTACTTGTTTATAATATTTATTGTTTGTTCACCAACGGTTTGAGTCAACTTGTGTGTGTTTTGGTGAAACTCCGAAAGACTACTTGTGTAACGATTGTCATGTCTCATTTAACTCTAATTAAAAGTAATTTGTGCGTTAACTGGAATGACCTAGTTCGTGTGGTCTTGCGTTTGAATTAACGGAGTTAGTATTAACGGAGTTAAATTGACGAGTGTCACATCATTCCGATGTTGAATGAATTTTCGTCCCGAAAATTTATGTCATGTCGCGATGGTTGTCTGAAAAAGGCAAAAATTTTCAGCTGGTCACATCATCTCCCTGTAGAAAGAATTTTCATCCCGAAATTTAATTCATACCTCTGATGTTTTCTGACGGTTTGTCGGCTTTCATGGTTTTCGGTGCTTGATCAACCCTTCGAAAAGGTGAGGATACATTTCATCATTTGATCCTCGCGTTCCCACGTGAACTCTAGTCCACGTCTCGAGTTCCAATGAACTTTAACGATGGGAATCTTGCTGTGTTTGACTGTTTTATTTTCCCAATCCAAGACATCGACTGGTTTTTCGACGAAGTGTAACTATTCATCAACTTGCAATTCGCCCAAAGGAATTGCTTGTGTTTCGCCGGAAAGGCATTTCTTCAAGTTGGATACATGGAAAACGTTATGTACGCCACTGAGTTCTGCAGGTAATTCCAATCGGTACGCTACTGGGCCGATGTTTTCAGTTATCCAGTATGGGCCAACGTATCGTGGATTGAGTTTGTTTCGCTTTCGAAAGTGAAGTACACCTTTCCAAGGTGAGACTTTCAGTAAAACCTTGTCATCCACTTGGAATTCCAGAGGTTTTCGGTACTTGCCGGCGCAACTCTTTTGGCGATCCCGTGCTGCTGCCATGCGATTAATGATTTGGACAATCTTTTCTGAGGTTTTAAGCACTAATTTTGGGCAAGTGATTTGGCTATCACCCACTTCTGCCCAGCAAAGAGGCGATCGACACCTTCATCCGTACAACGATTCAAACGGCGCTGCTTTAATACTAGCGTGGGAGCTGTTATGCACGCAACATGTCTTCCAAGGTTTGAATGGTGTGTTCACTTTTCCCATCCGTTTGTGGATGGTATGCTGTGCTCATATAGAGGCGGGTGCCTACAACGTTCTATAATGACTTCCAAAAGTACGAGGTGAAACGGGAATATCGATCAGATATGATGGAGATAAGCACTCCATGTCTAGACACTACTTCTTTCATGTAGATGCGAGTCAGTCTTTCCATTTTGTCCGATTCCTTGATCGCTAAGAAAATTGTAAACACCTTAATCGATCTCAGATCTAAGGCTTAATAAACTATTTAACGGATCTAGTTCATGATGCTCTATATTGATTATATGTTAATGTTATGTATTAGTATTAGATATATATATATAAATATATATGTATGTGTGTGTGTGTGTGTGTATGTATAATATTAAGGTGAAGCTTGAGAGAACAATTGGACAGAGGTTTGATATGTCAAACTCAAAACTTAAACTAACATTGGAATAAACCCACTATATATTGAAGATGGGTCTAGTTCGTTACACATTCTGTAACGAACTAGCCACCCACTTCGTTACATTACATTAAATATATAAACATAACGAACCACTCCCTGATTCGTTAAACATCCTTAACGAATCATGAGGGAACATAACTTATAGTCTAGTTTGTTAAACATCCTTAACGAACTAGACGGTTACCTTAACGAACTAGCTTAATATCTTAATAAATATTGCATTAAATAAACGATAAATACATTAACGATAATTACAAAGACTCGAGACGCAAAACCGTGTACTATAAAAAATGCGCAGACTTAGTAAACCGGTCAACGATCACCCAGATGGTATCGCATCTCGTCGGTGTTCTGGGTAATCTTGTGATGAAATCCATGGAAATGTGTTCCCATTTCCATGTTGGGATTTCCGGTTGCTGTAACAAACCAGATGGTTTATGATATTCCACCTTGACTATTGCACAAGTCAAATATTTACTCACGTAGGTGGCAATGTCGGCTTTCATGTTTGGACACCAGTAAAGTACCTTTAGATCGTGATACATTTTGTCTGAGCCAGAGTGAATGGAATATCGGGACTTGTTTGCCTCGTCCATCACCTGATTTCTCAAGTCTCCGTATCGAGGGACCCAAATCCGGTTTTCAAAATATCAGACCCCGTCCGATTTGGTTTCAAACTGCTTATCCATACCCCGCATGAGTTCTGATGGGAGGTTATCATCTTTCAAAGCTTCGAGTAGAGCATCACAAACCTGATCAGGTAAGTTGGCATGAATCGTGAGTTGTAATGCTCGCATCCGTCTAGGCTTAACGGTTTCCTTTCTGCTGAGAGCATCGACAGGGTGGTACTTGATGGCACAATCATAATCCTTAAGTAGCTCGACCCAACGACGTTGTCACTTGTTCAACTCCTTTTGAGTGTAAATGGTGAATTTGGTACCATACAAGTAATGCCTCCATATCTTAAACGCAAACACCACAGCTCCGAGTTCCAAGTCATGGGTCGTATAGTTTTTCTCGTGCACCCGAAGTTGTCGAGAGGCATAGGCTATAACCTTCTCTAGTCACATTAGCACGCAGCCGAGACCCTGTATCGATGCATCACCATGTACCGCTAAATTCTCTGTTCCTTCAGGTAGGGCTATTATAGGCGCGCTACAGAGTTTTATTTTCAAAAGTTGGAAGGCAGACTCCTGCGTGTCACCCCAATTATACTTAATACCCTCGTGTGTCAGTGCGGAGAGGGGTTGAGCAATCTTTGAAAATCCCTCGATAAAACGTCGGTAGTAGCCAGCCAGTCCTAAGAATTGTTGCACCTCAGTTGGAGTCTTAGGTGCTTCCAAAATTTTTGATGGCCTCTACCTTACCTGGATCGACATGGATACCACTCTCATTAATCACAGGTCCTAAGAAGTGAACCTCGCGAAGCTAAAATTTGCATTTCGAAAGCTAAGCATACAATTGTTCCTTCTTTTGCAATTCTAGGATTAACCTCAGGTGTTCTTTATGGTTGGTCATATTCTTGGAGTAGATGAAAATATCGTCAATGAAGATAATAACAAACTTGTCGAGGTACGCCTTGCTTACTATGTTCATGAGGTCCATGAATACGGCTAGGTGCATTGGTTAAGCCAAAAGACATAACTGAAAACTCATAGTGACCATACCGAGTTCTGAATGCCGCCTTCGAAATGTCTTCCTCGCCCCACTCTTAATTGATCGTAACCAGATCTCAGATCGATTTTTGAGTTGTAACTCGGTCCTTGAAGCTGGTCGAACAGATCATCAATTCGGGGTAGGGGATAACGGTTCTTGACCGTCACCTTGCTCAACTCCCAGTAGTCGATGCACATGCGGAAAGTCTCGTCCTTCTTTCAGACAAATAGGATAGGGGCTCCCTATTGGTGATGAGCTCGGTCTGATGAAACCTTTATCCAACAAGTCTTGTAACTAAGAGGAGAACTCCTGAAGCTCCGATAGTGGAAGTCCGTTATGGGACTATTGGGTCCAAATTTGGTGGTTTGTACTTAGTTGTGTGTTTATTGGGTTTAGTGTTGGGCTATGTATGTAAACCGAGATCACTAAGGGATCTCGGTGGGCTTTGGGCCTGATTGTTGGCTTCCCTATATATAGAGAATACATGTATAGGGTTTATGGTTGCTAGTTGTTCACATCGAGAGAAGTTCAACACTTTGAGAGCCACCATCTAGAGAGCATAATAGTGAGTGTGAATCGGTTTATGTATTAGACGATTTATTGTTAATAAAATCGTATGCATTGAAACCATATTACATCGTGTTCATTCTTTTTATCATTCAAGTATTGTAAGTGCTTAAGCACCCGACGTAGCTAATATACGTGTGTTTGAAGCAATTCCGTGTTAGTTTATTTGTTATTTCTCGTGTTCTTGAATCACCGGAGCATTGGTATTCCGCACCAATACTCGTTTGGTTGATATCATATTGTAGTGATCCATATTCGGGACTTACAATTGGTATCAGAGCCTTTGACGAACTCAGGCTCGTTATTATGATATCAACGATTTCAAGAATATCACCTGCAAGATTACTAGGTATTTTTTAAGCGAGGCTGTGTTCGGAGAAGAAGATTGAACTAATTTTGGATAAAGATTGGATTTGACTTGGAATTAAAATCAAATTCCACTATATTTGGAAGTTGTTTCAATTCAGTTAAGGCTTTCTTTGGTTTTCGGCTCCT
>NW_027502697.1:0-21265 GCF_021521415.1 Bidens hawaiensis | reverse complement strand
CGTGACATGTTTTTAGGTTGTCCACGTTATTGGCGTATTATGCGGTTTATGTACACGTGCCAGGCGAAGAGTATATGCCTATTACAAGAAAATGAAAAATCTACTTATAACGTCATAATTTTTGGGCCCGACATACAAGATCCACGCCAACATATTGTACTCAAGTTTCAGTGTAACACAACCCCTTTGGGTGTAGGCTACTATGCCCGGCAAATGCTACTTTGTCAGTGATGTTATTCTTCTCGGCATATGGTAGACCCATATTAATGTTTTGTGCCATTTTGATGAGTTTAACATTCGAATTTCACTTTTTGTTTCATCATCATTCTCTCTCTCTCTCTATCTCTCTCTCTCTCCATATATGTATGTGTGCGTGTGTGCGCGCGCGTACATGCGCACCATGCGTGTAGCGTGTAGGGTCAGGATTGGATATAAAAGAAACTTCAAATACAAAACTTATAATGCAAAAGAGTAAAAGGGCAATTACATATACCCCTACGAAACTTCATTCATTAGATAACACCTAATCGAAAGTATTACTTGTAAAATATCACCTAAAAGCTAAAAATATCAAATTTGCACATTTTGTTTTATTTTCATATTAAATAAATTAAAGAATAAGTGTTAAACAACTATTTTATTGAAACTTAAAATTACAAATTTATCAATTTCTAACTTTGAATCAATTTTTCATAGAAACCTCCTTTAAACACATTTTCGAGATGCAAAAAGAACCAAATTTATGAAATCGAAACTTCGGCAAGCACTGGAAATGTGTAAGCAAGATAACTTCATAAAAAACAATAAATAATCTTGACAAAAATTACTGAAACTCAATGAATCATCGGTCATTTAGTCCAGATAACCCGTGTAGAATATGAACCAAAGTGACTTGTTTTCTCTATGGTACCCTTAATGGATTCTGCTATTTATCTTCTTAAATATTTGTGTAAGTGTAACATTCTGAAAACTTTCATACCATTTTTATCAATTTAGAAAGTCGAGGGACCAATTTGTCATTTTGCCAAACTCAAATCAGATGAGACTAACCGTCTCATTATGTGATGCTGTTGGTGCATTTTTTGTAACAGATGATCTTTTGTGTTTGTTAGAATTGAGAGCAACGGTCAAAGGGGAGTCTGTTGGTGCATTTTGTGACCCGTCGCTATGCAATTCTGATCAGCGGAAACGAAGTACGAAGTTATAACAACTTCGCCGTAGGCGAAGTTGTAACAACTTCTGCCGTAGGCGAAGTTAGAACAACTTCGCCTACTGGCCCAAGCCCAAGCCCGCGAAGTTGTTTCGATATATATATACGTGTCTTGTTTAGGTTTGAGGATCCAGAAATTAAGAGTGTTTTTGTGTTCAGTTTATTTGTCTAGAGAGAAACCGAGAGGGGAGAGTCGTGTGGGACGACCCGAGGTAGAGCTCACCTCGGGTCGGCCGTCATTTATTTTCGTGTTTGGTATGTAACGAGTTATGATTATGATATAAAAGATCTGCAGATGTGTTTATTCCATTCGTGTGTTTGTTCGTGTATGTATTTATGTGTAATCGTGTTATTCGTCTTCTACACCAATAAACGAGTCTAGGAGGATTCCGCACTCCTAGACCTCGTGCGGATCTCGTATCGATCGGCGACGCCCCGCGGGGACTTACAAGTGGTATCAGAGCCTTAGACTCTTATGCTATGGTTCGAGATCTGCGTTTTGGTGTTTCTGGCACGTTTCTGATGCGTTTCTGGTCCGAACAGCCGCCGCAGGCGAAGTTATGGGGTTCAGGCGAAGTTGTCGCTTAAATTTTAGGGTTTAGACGAAGATATAAGGTTAAGCGAAGTTATTCACAACTTCGCCTACCTCACAAGTTCGCTTATCTCAGGCGAAGTTATCTGTCAGGCGAAGTTTTGGACAGACGAAGTTAAGGAGGGGCGAAGTTGACTTTTAGGCGAAGTTGACTTTAGGCGAAGTTAAAAAAAAAAAAAATGTTTGGAGTTTTCGTCTGTATGGCCAGGTGTACACGATTATTGTGAGACCGAAGACGTTGTTCCGTCAACGAGTGAAACTTGTTATCTCTTGGTCTTACGTGTGAACAAATACGTGTCAACTCTGGATATGGAGTTGAGGTTGTGAATGGGATATTGATTGAAACTGGATATTGACACATATTTGGGTGTTTGTGGGCAATGAAATAGTTGTTGTTCGAGGTTGACCAACTGAAGAAAGTCAATTGAACTGAAGGTTTTCGTCATTACAGGATTGCGGTCAGAACATATTATTTATGTTATTTTCAAGGCGTTCGAGAATTGGATCCTGAACCGTGATACTTATTTATTAAAGTGAAAATTCTGGAACAAGTTGGATTTAATCGGGAATTAAAGTGTTTATGTTCTTGATCGTTATCCCTGGTGAGTGAAGATGCTTCGGATTAATAATGGTCATGTGTGTTAGATTCTGTCAATGTGGTTTTGTGATGAAATTGATCACTTGATGTTGAGTAGTTGAAGATTAAACCTTATCGTATGCCGACGTGTTGGTGAAGTTGTGGAGGGAGCCCAACTTCACGTGTTGGTGAAGTCAGAAGGACTCACGTGATTGGTTGAGATGATCAATTAGGCACAGGGATGCATGCATTTCAAAGACCTCAATCTATATAGTCGGAGAAGCTTACACTGAAGGGGAGATCTGATATGGAAGACGCTGGGTGATTGGTAGATTTGTGAAGCTACAAGACAGTTTCAGACACGGCTGGTTGAAGAGCAAACAGAAGATCATCAGTTAAGAGGGAGTCTGTTGGTGCATGTTTTGTAACAGATGATCTTTTGTGTTTGTTAGAATTGAGAGCAACGGTCAAAGGGGAGTCTTTTGGTGCATTTTGTGACCGTCGTTATGCAATTCTGATCAGCGGAAACGAAGTACGAAGTTAGAACAACTTCGCCATAGGCGAAGTTATAACAACTTCGCCGTAGGCGAAGTTGTAACAACTTCTGCCGTAGGCGAAGTTGTAACAACTTCTGCCGTAGGCGAAGTTAGAACAACTTCGCCTACTGGCCCAAGCCCAAGCCCGCGAAGTTGTTTCGATATATATATACGTGTCTTGTTTAGGTTTGAGGATCCAGAAATTAAGAGTGTTTTTGTGTTCAGTTTATTTGTCTAGAGAGAAACCGAGAGGGAGAGTCGTGTGGGACGACCCGAGGTAGAGCTCACCTCGGGTCGGCCGTCATTTGTTTTCGTGTTTGGTATGTAACGAGTTATGATTATGATATAAAAGATCTGCAGATGTGTTTATTCCATTCGTGTGTTTGTTCGTGTATGTATTTATGTGTAATCGTGTCCTTCGTCTTCTACACCAATAAAAAAGTCTAGGAGGATTCCGCACTCCTAGACCTCGTGCGGATCTCGTATCGATCGGCGACGCCCCACGGGGACCTACAGATGCTCTGTTTTTACTACACGACTCCTAGTTATCATCTCACACATTAAGATTAAGCAAAACTAATTTTTAAGGTGTTAGAAGCAAGAACGAATTCAAGAAAGGTGATTCCAACCAAGTTAAAACTCTAGTAAGCTAGAGGTTAGTACAAGTCATTTCTAGGTTCTGCAATTGCTTGGAAGAGGCTTGTTCTAGCACTCGTTTAAAATTCATGTATTTCATTTAATCGAGTATCCAAGCATTTATCGATTGAACCCCAGTCAAAATGAGTTATAGAAGTCACTCACACAAGTGTTTTCATACATGCATAAGGTCTTAGAACACTTACATGGCTATCGAGAAGTTGTTAAAATAATTTTTACCCTTAACGAACCAAGCAGAAGGATTAGACATACCGTTTAATAATATGGTACGTCTCATCCGTTTTTAATATCGATCAAAGGTTCAAATGGGACGGCATGTCAAACACATATAGAGGCCGTCTCATCTTGACATGGTCCGTCTCACATACATGCTTTTTTTCTTAATGGTTTTCTTTCTCTTTTTTGTTTGTTTTAATGTTATTTTTACTTTTAAATATGTAATTTGTTTAGTTTCGTTACTATAACGAATATAATCGAAACTAAACGAATTCATTACGACTCGCCGATACAACCCCTGAGTTTTGCTAACCAAATAAACGTCGTTTTAAATATGTTTTTTTTATCATCGACCTCAATGAATGTAACCACACCGATCGAATTTGCGCCGACTTGCCACCGCAATGCTCAGGTTTTACTGACCGAATAAACGTCATTTTAGATATGTTACTTTTTTATGTCATATATCGTAACAAAGGTAACCAAAACCAACCAGAGTTGCATCGACTCACGCCAATGTAATACTCGGCTGTTACTGACAGAATAAACGTCATTTTAAGTGTGTTATATATTTCTCATAAGCTATGAGTTTTCTTTGTTTTAGTTCCGGTCCCGTAACGAATTTTCTTGACGTTTACTAATTTAATTATTTTAGTACCGTAATGAAGCTAAGAGTGCCGCAACTGTTTTCTGCGTTTGACGAGTTGTTTTCTTTTTATAAATTAGTGTTAGTATTATAACGAATTTAGCCCATAACAACCAAGCGCAAGTTAATGCACCGCCGCAACGCCGCGGGTGCAAAACTAGTTAGGAGCTATTAACGGAGATAGATGACTGCAATTCAAAGATGGCCCAATTATCCTTGTAATCTTATGAAACATGTGTTTTGTAAAACAAGCACTCCGGTATTTAATCCCAAGAATTTTCAATGTAAATTAATACCTTAATATAAAATCTTCCGTTAAAATAAACCCGCAACTCTGATATACTTTCAAAACATGTATCAATTTGATGTCACATCTTTAGGCCATACGTTGGGGTGTGACAATAAGATACCTTTTTACAATCATCTGATATCCAAAACCATAAAAAAAGATCATACACGAAATCGCTTGAAATTGGAAACGCTAATCTCACTTGAACTATAATCAAATCCCGACATATTTGGATGCTGGGATCGCTTGAAATTGGAATCCAAGCTTGAATCGTCAATCACCAGTGAACTTTAGTCGAATCAATCATTGGTGAGCTGGAATCAAGTGCCGATCAACTGGAATCAAATGCCAATTAGTTCACCGATTAGGTTTGCCGAGATTCAAAAGCGTGAATCAAAAGAGTTGTGCTGGTTGAGGAATGGGAGATGTGTAATTTAAATTTTGGATTGATTATAAGTTTAAGTTTGGGGTTGATTGTAATTTAAGTAGGTTTAAAATAAGAAGATGTAGGTAATTCTCCCAAAGAAATGGTGACAATTTCATAAAAAAAACGCAACTAACCATAATAATAATTATTGTTATGCCTATACGTTTACAACTGCCAAAATGTCTATTGTGCAAGTTCGTTTTGTTATTGTGCGATAACTTTTAAGTTACAACATCGTTGAATTAGTGTATTAATTATTACGCTATAGTTACAACTATTGTGATAATACTACGTTATAGTTTTACAACTAATGTAATAAATATTATGCTTGTTGAAATTTTGTGTAGTGTAATTCTCTTTATTTTAAATAATTATGAACTTTTCATCGCTTTAAATTTTTAAAAGTTAAAAACTATATGATAATCCATGTAATACCAAATCCCCAAAAATAAACAAGAAGCTACGATCCATAATTAATGTACCAGATTTAACCGTATTTTATCTGAAGCATGATAATGTCTTCTGGCTTTTTTCTACAAATATACTTTCTTTCTTTCCTTTTTTTTTCTTTACCGACGTCTGAAACTATTCTTAATATTCAAGTGAGCCTTTCTGAGACGAGATATCAACCGCACATACTGATTTTGACGCTTAAGGTTTGGCTCACCGATGAACATCGTCAAAAGGAAAACCCACCGTTGTGGGAAAAAACCTCTTGATTCAAGTTTCAAATCCAAGAGTGTAAAAGTTCAAATCTTAATAATCATCGTATACCATTGGAATAGAAGATCATCTGAGTTTAACAGTTGTTTGAAATATAATTAACAAAAAGTTGAACTTAGATTAGAATTCATAAGAGTCAAAGTCAAAACACGTTCCCATTTTACCAACCTACTAAAAAGTAAAAACAATTACTACGAACTATAAGAGTCAAAGTCAAAACACGTTCCCGTTTTAAACGTAATTATAAACCTAAATTCAGATACTTTTACACGTAACCGAAGGCGGGCCGGAGAAGAAAGACGACCTGCAAAACGGGCAGTCATGTTGTTTTCGGCTAATCAATTTCCCAACACACTTGTTGTGGAAGACGTGACCGCAACGGCTAAGCTGGCACACCACGTCATGTCCCTCATAGTTTTTGGAACATATGAAACACATTTCTTCCACCTCCCTATGTCTTCGCTCCAGCAGATCCTCGAATCGGATGATGGGAAGATCCACCTCCAATTCGTGGCTATGAAGATAAACTTTGTCGTATCCGAATATGTATAACAAGGAGGTCTTTAGCAGATGGATCAGTTCTTTTCTGATTCGGTGGATTGGTAAGAGGACTGATAAACAGAAGAGGATGTTGATCAACATTTTAATTTGAATTTGTTGTATTGCGTGAGCTGAGTTGTAAGGAAGACGTAGCGTGTCTTGTTATTTATAGGGAGGAATGGGACCCATGCAAGTGGTTATTGTCTATGCTCTCAATTGTCAACTTGAGTCACCTTTTGGCTTTCATAACCGTATTCTCAATTGTCAATAGTGTGGGCTCCTCTGGCCACGTGGAGTATCTAGAAGAAAATGCCGGTGACCATACATCGTGACAAAATTAAAAAGTTATTTCGTTTTCAAGATTTTGGAAACTTTAAAAATTTTAAGCACATGAATTATTATTAATATTAACAATATTTCTCCAGCCATATGTTGCATAAAATGTTTTAATGATTGATAGCCCAAATGATTGAGGTGAGTTACTCAAAGATTATTTTAAAAATAGGCATTGGGCATGGGTTTTCTCTGAATCGAATCGTTAATTAAGTGGTCCAACATATTAGAGAGAATCCAAATATAATCAAGAGAGAGAATCAGATCAATTTTTCATAATACTCAATCATAATTCATTAACTTTAGAAAGGATCCTTAAATAAGAATTACAAATAAACATCTCCTTCTAGAACGTGAGTCCTAAACTGCTATTGAAATGGCCAAACATCGTAGAGTTTAACCACCAATTATCCATCCTTAACCAACTCAAAAAACATAACTAATGGAAAAGAAACATGACATAATTATTAAAACAAACGAACGATTTGGTCTATAAACACATGAGGTTGGCACATAACACTCTCATTTATGGTGGGCTTCTGGGCCAGCAGCACTTTAGTGATTTAAATAGTCGCATGTTCGAAAAAACATATGTGCAGAATCTGATGGCGAAAGAGGGTTGGGGATTTCAATATAGCAACCTGGATTATTTAGAGAGTCGTGTGATAACTTTCAAATTAAAAGTTATTTTGGTGGTTCCCCAAAACATTTTAATCGAATAAAACTCTAAATTGAGACAAGAATTTCGTATGGAATTTGTGAGGAAGATGAAGCAGATAGGGTGTCGATCAAAGCAAAACCGTGTTTTACCTCCAGGGCAGTTGTGGTTCAAGATAACTGCTTCAAGCAACTATCTTATTCAAAATTTAAAAACATTAATAAATAAACTTCATAAACTTCAGATAACTGCCCCTTGGACCTGCTAGGGGCTGCCGCCCCTAGAACTCCGCAACCGGGGGCGCTGTCCCCGGACCCCGTTCGTTATGGGCTTCGCCCCTAACATCACAGTTAATCCAATTACACTAAAATACTGACAGAAACATATACCCTTTGTATGACACATGCACAGCCCACATCCAAAAAATGTGAAATGTACATGCGCACATTCTAAAAAACCTTACAATTTATCGTTTTCTTTCCCCATAAAATAGACACATTACTATCGTCAAAGCTCAGGCCACATTTTTTCTTCAAAAGATTTCTCCGAAAAGTAACTATTAGGCATCTTTATATTGCGGTTTTGAACTTGATTACTAAATTCTAGAAACTATAGTTTGGTTTGATAGATTAACATAAAGTGGTGGTTTCTAAAATGGATAGTCGTTAACTTTTTCTAGTTAAATGCATATGAAATTACGTTTATACCTATCAATTAAAAGAAAAAATACTTAAATCCCATGGCCCGTCTTTTTAAACACAATCAAAATATATTAATATATAAAAGAATTTCCGGCCAACCATCCTCTAAATTGTTTTTTCGGCAAGCCAATTAGCAACCTGGCTAGATTCCAACTCTTGTTTCCAACTCTTGTTTTTTGACAATTGGTTTTCCAAATCTATGGAAGCAACATGTGGCATCATTTCCAATAGGGTGGTGTAGCTAACAATGGTAGTTTCGCTACAGAAGAAGCCACAAAGACTGTTCGTTATGGGCTGTATGAGGGCAGCTTAGGGGCGGCATAAGAGAATACACCACCGAGAACTGGAAAGGCTTTAAAGCTCCCTTCATAGTGAACAGCCTAATTGAGCTAAAAACTTCTATTACATATATAGTAATTATATTTATACATATGTAACATTGTTTTGAAAAAAAGATGTTTCATAAATATTTAGATTTTTTAGTTTTATAATATAAAAGAGTATTTGTGTTATTTTTAAAACTTTTGGTGGCAAACTTAGCATCTTCCTTTCAAAGACCAAATTTGATTTTTTTTTACTGAGATTGAACTAAAGTTGCTACATCTAAAACGTGTAAAAAAGAAGCAATATGAATGGATTATACGGACCACACATCACTTAAAATTTTAAGTTACTTTTCTTCTGTCAAATATTGGTCCACATGTATGAAACCATAAAAATAAGACGTTTTTTAAATTAATTTTTTTGGGCAGTGTTTGGTAACTTTTCAAATTTGGCTTTTAATTTTCGGTTATTCTGAACTTAAAAAATGAATTTAATCTTTTACGTGTCGGCAGTTCGCTGTAACACTAGCAAGCGAGTTTGGCATAAATTTACACGTGCTGCTTTCTTTTTTTAATAGGCTAAATATTTCGCGTGACATGCTATTAGGTTGTCCACGTGATTGGCGTATTAGTAAACCTTTGTGTAAGTGTAACATTTTGAAAACTTTCATGCCATTTTTATCAATTTAGAAAGTCGATGGACCAATTTGTCATTTTGCCAAACTTAAAATCAAACGAGGCGGACCGTCTCATTATGTGGCGGTCCATTTTCACCACACAACTCCTGGTTATCATCTCACACATTAAGATTAAGCAAAACTAATGATTTAAGGTGTTATAAGCAAGAACGAGTTCAAGAAAAGTGATTCCAACCAAGTTAAAACTCTAGTAAGCTAGATGTCATTACAAGTCATTCCTAGGTTCTGCGATTGCTTGGAAGTATGGTAGGCTTGTTCTTGCACTCGTTTAAAGTTCGTTTATTTCTTTTAAGCGAGTATCCAAGCATTTACCGATTGAACCTCAGTCAAAATGAGTTATAGAAGTCACTCACATAAGTGTTTTCATACATGCATAAGGTCTTAGAACACTTACATAGATATCGAGAAGTTGTTAAAATAATTTTTTTCCTTAACGAACCAAGCAGAAGGATTAGACACACCGTTTAATAATGATACGATACGTCTCATCCATTTTTTTCCTTATCTTGACGTGGTCCCTCTCATTCAAATGGACGATTTAACTTTTGTAACACCCCGTATAAACTTATTCAAGTCAAACAGGTTAAACTAAGATAACATGGACTGTCTCATCTTTGTACGGTCCGTCTCATATTAAATTTCTTATTAATGGAGATTAAGTTTTGAACCTATAAATCGAACTAGTCTTTATAAACGAGGTTTGAAACGATAAAACCAGGTCAGTGTGGCATGCAGCTGGATCAAGATGTACAATTCAGGTATTTATGTAAACCTATTTAATTCTACGTTAAGCATCACACAAACGAGAAGGTTTTCAAACGAGACACCAAACAGGAAATACAAGTGAATACACTAAACCTTACAAATAGTCAACAGATTTTTACTCTATAAGATGAACAGGTTGTTTATCTTATAGAGTTAGTCAATCATTTACATAAGATTACGTGATCTCTAAAATATTATAAAAAATAGAAAATGAAAGCAACTCAGACCGATTACACATATCTCTGGATTCAAACATAAATGACAAAGTAGGTATCCTATTGCCAGTCATAATCAGTTCTCGAACGGGCTATAACATAAGAAGTAAGAGCATTCTCAATCCGTTCCCTAAAATTATGTGAGAGGGATTTGCAAATTATATGGTATGGTTGTGAGTAGAGGAGAGAGAAAATTTATATGGGAAAGTTAAATTTGAGGTTTTACTGTAGAGGAAAAAGTTAAAATACAAATGGAGACAAAAATTAGAAGGGTGAGAAGGATTTGTGGCCACACAAAAAACCCCTAAAAAAATTTCAAAAAATTAATAAAAAAAATCATAACTCAAAATATAAATAAAAAAGTAAAAAAAAAATGTTTCACTCATCATTCTCATTCCAAAAAAAAAACAAAAAAAAACAAAAACCCGAAAAGACACAATGTAGAGACAAAAGACACAATGACGAAAATGAACAAAAGACACAATTATAACTAAAAAAAGATACAATAAATCGCAAAATATAACATAATGCCGAACAAAATATAACACAATGTTCACTAATATAACACAATATCAAGAAAAAAGGCACAATGTCAAGGAGGAAAAGACACAATCAATGATGAAAAGAAACACAAAACACAATTATAAACTAAAATACACAATGGTATTTTTCACTCAACATTGTGTTTTTTTCGTTTTTTTTTTTTCTTTTTTTTTAAGAATGAGGAAGATGATGGAAACATTTTTGTGCTTTGACTTTTTCTGTTTTTTTATTAAATTTTAAGTTATGATTATTTATCTATTATTTTTTTAAGGGTTTTTTTTGTGTTACTATAAATCCTTCTCATCCTTCTTATTTTTGTCTTCCTTTGTAGAATAACTTGACCCTTACTGTAGATACTGTATAATTTTTTAATATTTTCATAAAGTAGTTGTGAGTGAAAGAGAAAGAAAATATAATTATAAAGGTATAAAAATTATTATTTAATTAAATAGAAGAGAGCAAATACAGTGTTTTTTGTGTAATTATATAATATATATGGATATAAGATATGGAACGGGCTGAGAATGGTCTAATCAGGCCTATCGATTTCACAGTTTGGTACAACTAATTAACTATTCACGATTTAGTATAACTAATTAACTATAGTGTTATGGGCATTACATAATGTTGTGATCTTAATTTAAATGGTTCTAGTGTGTTCATGTCTGAAATGGTATTTTGATTTCAAGAAGTAGGATAATGTTATCTCATGTTGCTCGGTGCTTATACAAGGTGCATTCGAAGATGGGCGCAAACGCTCTTCCTATACATTGATAGATTCAAGAATTTTTCCAGTTTAAATGTTCCAATTTAATAGAATCGGATATAACATTTTATGAGGCGGTTTGATGGTCAGGGAATCAATGCTCAGATACTTCATCGCCCATCCTTTTGACCACAGTGGACTTTTTGGTCAAGGTTGACTCGTTGACCATTTTACATTTTTACGGACCTAAAAATTTACGATCCACTTCACAACAAAATTTTATTTTTTTCCATTTACAATCTATAACAAAACTTACTGTCATAAGCAAGCTATCAAAATCACAAAATCATTCCAACCCAATTGCAATATCTAAACATCCCAAAATAAATCTTCCACAACTTAATAATATTTGGGTCAGGAGTTTGAATTTATTCATCAATATAAAGGTTATTAAGCTGGCCACGAGTCAAGTTGCTTTGAACTCTCATAAAATCCTAAATCCCCATCATCAAACGCAGAATTAGCTATGTTGATCAAATACAAATCAAAAAACACAATCAATAAAACAATTTGGTACAAATAAAATACTAAATTCAATATATGTTTGAAAAGACAAAAAAGGGTATGATCATACTAAGGTATAAGCTAAACCAATTCGGTACATATATGTCATTTCCATCATTTTTTATTCTCAAATTAATTACAACCCCCCAAATTTAAGATAAATGTACTAGATTACGTCTCACACTTATCATTTTTTATTTATTTTGTATTTTAACCTAACCCCTTTCAATTTCATGTTCACAGACATATAGTTATTGTTAGGATTTGTGAAGGCCTTTAGGCTGGGTTCGTTGGTAGACAATTAGAAGACTAAAGGGGCCGCCCGCTTAATTATGGAGGAAGGCCCGTTGGAGTTTTCTTGGTCCCTACTCCATTAAACCTAATTGTTATCTATATATACAATATACCTAGTCATGTATTGTAATCTTTGTACCGTGCTTAATAAAATATCCTAGTTGCAGCCCGTGGACGTGGGTCGCCTTGACCGAACCACGTAAAAATCTCGTGTCTCTTATTTATTGCTTTCGTTTGTGTATGTGTGTTTGTGTTTCCGCTGCGTACCGACTCTATTTAATACCTAACAAATGGCTTCAGAGCCGTAGGTTTGTTGAACACACGGGGGTGCACTGAGACGAGGGAATATTTCTGGTTCACAACCTTTGTTCATTCGTAAGGCAATTTTTTTTTGGTTGGCACGATTTTCAAGAAGGGGGTTTTTGGGTTTATTAATTTGTTGGTCAAAAGGAGGTTCTTCTTTGGTGCCTTTTGTCGTATCTTGCAAACAAAAGGTCAAAAGTAGGTTTTTATTTTGTTTGTGGCTAGTTCGACGAACAGAGAAAGAAGAAGAGCCATATTAAGGTTTGACAAAATAAATAGAAACAAAAACTTCTTGGAATCGCCGCTGTGCCACCGGAATTACGTCGCGGTCGTCGCGTGTAAGGGTTTACCTATTAAATCGCCGCCACTGTCAACGAGATATCGGTTACGGTCGTGTTCTGCAACTGTTGATCAAAGGAAAGAAGCAGCGCTTCTTGTTACCGAACTAGAATCGAAGGTTGGGTGTTCAAGATTCGGTTTGTTATTCGGGTTTGCTTTGATTGTGTGGGTCGGGTATTTGGTGACTGGTGTTGCGGGTTACAGTTTTGTTTATTGGTTTTTTCTCGTTTGCGATGTCTGAAGACGGGAAGGTTCGAATCAACGGGACTGATTTTGTATGGTGGAAGATGCAAATAGAGGCGTTACTTGGTGAACATGATTTGGATATGGTATTGGAGGAAAAACCGGATAATATGGAAGCCGAAGAAGCAATTTGGAACTCAAAAGACAAGAAGGTTAGAGGTAAAATTACATTGGCTTTGACGAGGGGCGTTGCTTTTAATATCATGAAAGAAACCACGGCTCGTGGTATGATGACAACTCTGTCAAATATGAATGAAAAACTGTATGCGGCCAATAAGGTGTTCTTGATGAGGGAATTGTTTATAACAAGTATGCACGAGGGAAGTTCAGTCACGGGTCACATTAATGATTTCAACTCAATTATGTCCAGGTTAGCTTCTGTGGGCATGAAGTTGGATAATGAGACTCAAGCTATTATATTATTATCTTCTTTGCCTGAGAGTTGGTCTAGAACTGTAACGGCCATTACTAGTTCTGCGGGGGTTGATGGTTTGATATTTGAGGTGGTCCGAGACATTGTGTTGGGTGAAGACGTTAGCCGGAAAAGCACGAGTGGTGGATCATCTTCTGATATGTTTTATGCAGGTAGGGGAAGGGAAAATAACAGGAGCAGTGAGAGTCGGGGGAGGAGTTCGTCTAGAACTTGAAAGAATGTGAAGTGCTGGAGGTGTAATGAAGTTGGACATGTTAAGAGTGATTGTCCAAACAGATTACAGGTAAAGGCTGCTGAAGTGAACACTGCTGAACAGGTTAATGAAGGCGTCAGTGATGACGAGGCATTATTTTGTAGTGTTGATAGCATGGTGGACCTTGGGTCATGGATTCTGGATCTTCGTTTCACGCTATGCACAGCGGGGAAACGATGGTGAATCTAAAGGTTGGTAACTTTGGGAAGGTACGTATTGCTAATGGTGATGTTCTTGATGTTCTTAATGGTGAATCTAAAGGTTAGTAACTCCATTGGGAACCTTTTGGAACTTGAAGAATGTTAGGGTTATTCCATCGTTGAAGAGAAGGCTTATCTCTGTTAGTCAACTGGATGAACTAGGCATGGAAGTAAAGTTTGGTGGAGGTAAATGGAAGGTAACTAAAGGTAGTCTGGTTATTGCTCTTGGAAACAGGTGTGGTTCATTATACATGGTGAAAGTGCCTATTGAGGGAAGTATGACCGTCCCTTAAAACAAAGTCGGGTTCGCTGAGTCGAAGGGGCAAAATAAGGTTCAAGTTGCAAGAGTAGAGCCTTGTGCCAAGGTGATTCAAGTTGAGCGGGTAGGAGGTCTCAAACAGGTCAGGGGTTTCGTGACAGTGGGAGCGCGGGTTGTGTTCTGGGAACAGTTACAAAACAGTGTTGGGTTTTGAAGACCGTTATTCCGATTGATAAAATCTCTCCTGGGGAACTCTTGCTGAAAGAGGAGAGTGGTAAGGGCTCTCGGGTTATCTCTGGAACTTGTGGATCATGTGTATCAGTTGAGATAGAGGACGAATCAGTTTTGGTTGATGAGTTGGAGCTTGGTGGAGCTTCAACTGGCCCTTCTAGTACTTGATGTTGAAGGGGCTGCTGCAACTAGGGGGTAAGTCTTAGCTTGTTTATATAAACTGGAAGCTTGGAAGACTCGGTAACAAAGATTGCTGATATTACTGACGACCGGGTTACTTCGTACTTGAAGAGCGGGCTGGAGTTTATCGCAAGGCCTTCAAGTGGGAGATTGTTAGGATTTGTGAAGTCCTTTGGGACGGGTTCGTTGGTTGACAATTAAAAGACTAAAGGGGCGGCCCGCTTATTTATGGAGGAAGGCCCGTTGGAGTTTTCTTGGTCCCTACTCCATTAAACCTAATTGTTATCTATATATACCTGGTCATGTATTGTAATCTTTGTACCGTGCTTTAGACGTAGGTCGCCTTGACCGAACCACGTAAAAATCTCATGTCTCTTATTTATTGCTTTCGTTTGTGCATGTGTGTTTGTGTTTCCGCTACGTACCGACTCTGTTTAATACCTAACAGTTATCTGGTTCTAATGATTCTTAACATAATATAGAATTCTTTTGAAATAATTTCTTTTGCAAAAACTTTTTTTAACTTCTTCTACAATAATTTTTTAACTTCTTCTACAATAATTGAGTAATAACATTAATAGAATTCATATACTATTGATAAAAAAACATGATTTCCGGCTAAAATAAAGTATATTCGTGAATCATGATTTCTAGTAAAAAAAAAAATAAGTGTTATCGTGAGCCATGATTCCTAGGAAAATAAATAATAATAAAATAGTATATCTACCAAGTGAACGTGGCCTTGTCGAATCTTGATATTTGACAAATTGGTAATTGAAAAATCATAATTATTATGGGTTAGGTTATAATAGGAAGTATAGTTTTTGTAGGAATGATAAGAAATAATCTTGCTCATTGATTTTAAATATGGAGGGTTGAGATTAGTTTATGTGGAATCATGTGTGAAAATAAGGAGAAGGGCATAAAAGGAATAATACATTTGTTGACTTTCTCTCTTCACATGCAAGGCACATGCCAAATTCCCTCATCATTTTAAAACGTGCATAACTTTTTTTTACGACGTTTTTATTGAAAAACAATTTCACCATAATAACGAGTGTTTTTTTATCTTTTATATGAGTACCATATTGTTATATAAAATTAAAAAATATTAGTGGGTTTTTTACGTATTATATTTTACCAAAATTGTGTTTTACAAAATTGTGTTATACAATTGTATTTATCATTGTGTTTTTTTCCTCATAGTGTTTTTTACAGTGTGTCATACGATTGTGTTTTTTATTATGTTTTTATCATTTTTTTTTCATAGTGTTTTTTTCCATTGTGTTTTTTACATTGTGTTTTTTAAATTGTGTTTTTCATAGTGTTCTCTATTGTGTTTTTTTCGGGGACCGTTTTCCGGTGACTTTTTTTCGGCGACTTTTTGGTGAATTTTCCGGTGAAATTTCTCGGGGATTGTTTTTCGGTGATTTTCCGTGACTTTTCCGGTGAAATTTTCCGACGAAATTTTCATAGACTATTCCGGCGATGTGGTGGCAGTGGGTGACGGTTGTGGTGGCGGGTGACGGTTTTTGAGATTAATTTAAGTGAGTTTTGAGATTAAAGTAAGTGGGTTTGATATTAAAGTGTTAAGATTAAAATACCCTCCTTCCTAGCTTTCTTAGGAAAAACAAACTTCTTATTTGAACCTAACCCGAATTATTATAATAATAATATAGGGTTAGGTTTAAGTTTGATTTTTGTAGAAAGGACAGGAAGAAATGTATTTTTGTCATATTCCAACCAACCCATCTTCAAACCTCATATGTCCTATCCTAGTTAACACACAAAAGCACTCTTTATCTTTTAAAATCACACAACACATCACAACCACCATTGCCATCTTGCTTCAACGTTCGTCGGAGATTACAACTACGGTAGTGGTGTCATCGCTGGAGAAGACGTAATTTGATCGCTTCTTGTAGTTGATCTTCCAGCGGCTCTCCATAAAGCTTCTAGGTCATCCACCACCACCACCAAGCTCCATTCTGATCCGTCATTGTCGCTGCCTCCACCATCCGATCTGTTTCCGTCACCGCAGCCACCTTCCAATCTGTCTCCGTTGCATCGTACTTGCGGACACGATTGATTCAACAATTGAAAAAGAAATGCATCAATTTAGGTTCTCCGAAGTTCCGTTTAAAGATTCCGATCGGCGAATACAAAGTGATGCGACGGTGGTGGTGATCGTGGTAAAACACAGGAAGTTGGGGATCTGAGAGGCATGAGTATATTTGGATTTGACCAGAGTGTAGATTCAGATAATTTTTTTTGTTTATGATACGAAAAGAGTAGATGTAATTGTTGTGATTGTGTTTTTCAAAAAAAAACACAATGGCTATTTTTTTTTTTCTTTTAGAAAGACACAATTGTGTCTTACTCTTAAATGTACAATTTGGTTATGTTTTGGGTGAATTGCGTTTTTATTTCATGAAAAAAAAACTATAATAAAACACAATCATGTAAAACACAATGACCATAACTTATAACACAATGAATAAAAAACCCATTAATTTTTATTTTATTTTTATATAGTAGTATGGTACTCATATTAAACATAAAAAAGTGCTCGTTATTATGCTGGTTTTTTTATTTTTACAGATAATAATCCAGTATTCCTGGTCACCTATGGGCCCTTTTCCTCACTATAAATTATATAACACGTTTCGTGTCTTCACCACAAATCTAAATAAAACCAACAAAAATGTTGATCAACATCCTCTTCTGTTTATCCGTCCTCATACCAATCCTCCGTATCAAAAAAGAATTGATCAATCTGCTAAAGACTTCCTTGTTTTACATATTCGGATACGACAAAGTTTATCTGCATAGCCTCGAATTGGAGGTGGATCTTCCCATCATCCGATTCGAGGATCTGCTGGAGCGAAGACATAGGGAGGTGGAAGAAATGTGTTTTATATGTTCCAAAAACTATGAGGGACATGACGTGGTGTGGCAGCTTAGCCGTTGCGGTCACGTCTTCCACAACAAGTGTGTTGGGAAATTGATTAGCCGAAAACAACATGACTGCCCGCTTTGCAGGTCGTCTTTCTTCTCCGGCCCGCCTTCGGTTGCGTGTAAAAGTATCTGAATTTAGGTTTATAGTTGTGTTTAGAAAGTCAGTACTTAGCAGTAGTAGTAGTAATAGTTGTTATCAAGAGATTGATTAATGAATTATAGTTCGTACTAATTGTTTTTACTTTTTTGTTGGTTGGTAATTATGGGAACGTGTTTTGACTTTGACTCTTAGAATTCTAAGTTCAATTTTTGTTGATTATATTCAAACAACACTTTTTTTTTAGAATAATATGAAATTAATATTAATTAAAAAACAACCAAACGGTTTACAATAAAGTGGCAGGTAAGCAGGCAACAAGCTGCGACGCAACCTCCTTTTGGATAGCAAACTCAATCCTACTAAAAACAAAATTTGGGTTCTTATGGGCCGATAAATTGCTATGTATATGTTGGATAACAACACTTAAACTAATCATATGATCTTCCGGTACAATGGTATATGTTGATTACTAAGATTTGAAATTTTACGCTCTTGGATTCGAAACTTGAATCAAGAGGTTTTTTCCCACAACGGTGGGTTTTCTTTTTGGTGGTGTTCATCGGTGAGTCAAACCTTAAGCGTCAAAATCAGTATGCATGGTTGATATTTCGTCTCAGAAAGGCTTACTTGAATATTAAGGGTAGTTCCAAATGTCGGTAAAGAAAATAAAAAGGAAAGAAAGTATATTTATAGGCAAAAGTCAAAAGACATTATCATGCTTCAGATCAAATACGGTTAATCTGTTACTAGATACGATTAAATCTGTTACTTTGATGATGGATCGTAGCTTCTTGTATATTTTTGAGAGTTTGGTATAAAATCTGTTACTAAATATTATGTTAAGAATCATTAGACTATCTCCAGTAAGAAATTCTTTCGCATTTTTGAGTCCTATTATGATGGACAAATTCTTGTACAAGAATTTGTTAAAAACAAGTTTTTGGCAGAGGTGGTGGGCCATGGATTGGGTGGGTTGGGCTTTAATTAAAAAAACATATTATTTCTATATTAGTTAATAAATCTATCAATCTATTCTAATAAAGTAAAATAAATGTGAACACTTGTTATGTTTTAATTAATTCGTATAATTTTTTCCTTTCAAAACTAATATACCCTAATATATGTAATAAATCAATAATTATTCACTTTCCTTTTACACTATATTTATATAATATCTATATATTTTTATAAATATAATTATTAACATATTATTTTACTATATATTCAAAATACTTGATGAATTCCAAAAATCAACAACAAATCATGTTTTTCTCAAATGAAAATTGTTTCGGGTTTTTTTGTGGAACTTATATTTGATTTTATGGGTCAAAAGTTGGTAAATAAATTGTTTGGTACAAGTTAAATGCATTTTAGTCAAAATTTGTTAGAGTCAAAAATGAAAATTTTGAGTATTTTAAAAGTTTGAGAATGCAAAATAGATTTATCGTCAAATTTGTTATGGGTTCAAAGTGTTGACTTTAAAATGTCAAAAGTATGAAAGTTAAAATGTTAAACATGATTCGGGTTTCAAATTTATTTTTAAGGGCATTTTTTGAAATAATCAAAAGGCTCGGGATTTGGCAAACTGACTATTTTCCCCTTAACTATTAAAATTTAAGAAAACATTACGATCACTTTCGACATGCCACCCCCATGCCTATTAATGCTTAACTTTTATCAAATTTGAAATATTTATGTCCATATTAATTTTTCTTTCAATGGTGATTAGAACATTATATGGGAAGCATGACATGCTAAACTATGCTTAAATGAAACAAAATAATCACAAAATTGATGGGTTAACATGTTTTTTATGTTATCATTATGACAAAGTCAAGAAGCCCTCTGAAACTTATCGAAATATTTTTCATGGTGTAGCTCAGAAAAACATAGTTCTTGAAGAACATCCATTGTTATAATTTAATGTTCTACTTTCTTTTGATGGGTGGTAATTGATAAATATATCAATAAAGGTAACGCTCATTTTGTATTTAGACTGAATGGTTAGAACTACTATCGTATGAGAAGTCTTATTTCCGAAATTAGTTCATAACCAAAATTCTTTCAATTATACATATATGACACCGAGAATTAATTTTTCAATAGAAAAAAGCATTCTCGGATACGTTTTTGCACTGACATTTTTTTATTAAGTCCGTTTAAAAAAATCATTTTGTGATATAAATAAAATCAATTTATGTACACATTGTATAGATACAAGCATAGATGTAATACATTTTTTTTCATATACGCTATGTAATTATTTGTTTTACTTATAACTTTATAATTTGAATTATCCCGTGTGTGACACGGGCTCTAAAACTAGTATATTTATACACGCACATATATGGTTATAAAATAAAAGTCTACTTATAAATTATAAAGGTATTGAATTTAATATTTAAATTAAATAGTTTATTATTTTTACTATAATTCATCTTTTTTTTAACAGGTGAACAAGTAGTTTCACTCTAGACCTATCCCATTCTTAAATATTATAAACTAAAATAATTATTGAATTTAATATTTAAATTAAATAGCCTATTATTTTTACTATAATTCATATTTTTTAACAGGTGAACAAGTAGTTTCACTCTAGACCTATCCTGCTCTTAAAAATAATTATTTTTAGATTTACATATTTTAGATCAATTACATATAAATATTCTTCAATATAGTTTATTAAAATAAAAAGGTTAGTAATTAAAATAAATATAAAAGGTGATGATGATGATGTGACAATGTTTTTGGATTTTTTTATTGAAAAGGTTTTTGGAAATATTGAAGAATGAATGTTTTTCTGATGTGACGGCTGATACGGCATGTTTTTTGGTGTTTTTTAAGTTCCTTGTTGATGATGCTCTTAGACTACTTTTATTGGTGACTTCTTAGGAGGTCATGACCCTATTTGAGAAATAAATAAAAAGATTAAATCATGTTCACACTACAACCCGGGTTGCAACTCCAACCTAGGTCACAACCTATATTTTAATTAAATATTCTTTTGTTTTTTCTTTCCAACAATTTGTTTTTTTATATAATTTGAGTTTTATTTAATAATTTATATTATTTGACTTATTTCAAAAATCTAAAAACATAGTCTTGTTTAGTTTATTTTTATGAATATTTCGATATCATTTTTATTAGAAACGGAACACTTTTAAAAATATGTATTTTTTAATATTATTATATATAAAATTTTGTTTTTTTAACAGTTGTAAAAATTCAAGGTTTTTTTAATAGAATTTTGATATTATCTTTTTTAATGATTTTTATACTTAAATAATATTGTTTAAAAAATAAATATTTTTATTAATTTTACTAAATATTATAGAATAAATTAAAAGCTAATAAAATATATGTATTAAAATAATTGATTTGGGTTGGGTTGGATTGTGAATAAAAGTGAAAAGCTGGGTTGAGTTAGGTTGTGTAGGTGAAAGAGAGAAATTAATTTTTTATTAAGAAGTTGAGTTAGGTTGGGTTGGATTGTGAATAAAAATAGCCTTAGAACCAGATACTATATGTCAGTGAATATGAAACTGAAAAGGGT
>NW_027502696.1:0-57030 GCF_021521415.1 Bidens hawaiensis | reverse complement strand
GGTCTTGGTATTTCAACATAGTGATCAGTCATGTTGAAGTCAATTCCATCTTGGAGCTTCAGACAAACTAGCTCTCAATGTTCCCCGCCATGCGGGGAGGTTAGTTCCCTTTCCGCATGCGCATAAACGTTTTGGGATGCACCCGCCTTAGCATCATGCGGGACGGTCAACCCATTTAGACAATATAAAGTTATGGAAACATAAAACCAAAACACTCGCGCATGGCGCATATAACATATGCCCACGCTGGTTCTTAACATGGCGCGCTCGCGCAGGTCGCACATAACAAATGCACGCGCTGATTCTAATATGGCGCGCTCGCGCAGGGCGCACATAACAAATGCCCGCGCTGACTCTAACATAGCGCGCTCGCGCAAGGCGCACACAACATAATTACCTAATAATTAGGTTGATTACTTGGTTTAAGGGGTTGGGAAATTACCGGGTGTCAACTGTTGTTGTATGAAAATTCAACCAATAGGAGATGAGTATCCCAGCTTCCCCCGAAATCGATTGCGCACGCGCGCAGCATATCTTCCAATGTCTGGATTGTTCGCCATCGCTTTGCCCATCCGTTTGGGGATGATAAGCCGTACTCATGTCAAGACGAGTACCTAAAGCCCCTTGTAACGATCTCCAAAACCTTGAGGTGAACCGACTATCTCTATCAGAAATGATGGATACTGGGACTCCATGTTTTGAAACTACTTCTCGAATATACAATCGGGCTAACTTTTCCATCTTATCGGTTTCCTTGATCGGCAGGAAGTGCGCTGACTTAGTTAGCCGATTCACAATAACCCAGATCGTGTCATAACCCCCAGTTGTCCTTGGCAGTTTGGTGATGAAGTCCATAGAGATTTGTTCCCACTTCCACATGGGAATTTCTGGCTGCTGAAGTAACCCCGACGGCTTCTGGTATTCAGCCTTCACCTTCGAACACGTCAGGCACTTACTGACATACGTCGCGATGGCGCCTTTAAGATTGGGCCACCAAAACAGCGCTTTAACATCTTGGTACATCTTGTCTGCGCCAGGATGTACGGAATACCGCGTCTTGTGAGCTTCGTTTAATACTTGCTCGCGCAATCCTCCCTTGAGGTACCCATATGCGGTTAGCAAAATATCGAGTGTCGTTTTCCTTGATCTCCAAATTCTTAATCATACCCCCAAGGGATTGGTTTTTAACAAACTCTGGTTTCAAGGCTTCTTGCTGAGCGTCTCGGATGCGAGTAGAGAGATCTGCGCGAATGGTCAACCTTAGAGCCTTGACTCGTAGCGTTTTTATTCGCTCCTTCCTAGTTAGCGTGTCTGCTACCACATTCGCCTTTCCAGGGTGGTACTTAATTTCACAATCATAATCATTCAACAACTCCACCCATCTTCGTTGCCTCATGTTTAAATCCTTTTGATCAAATATATGTTGAAGGCTCTTGTGATCCGTAAAGATTATACACTTTGTACCATAGAGATAATGGCGCCAAATCTTTAGCGCGAAGACAACCGCTCCAAGTTCCAGATCATGCGTTGTGTAGTTCTTTTCATTGGTCTTGAGTTGGCGCGAGGCATACGCTATGACTTTTTCTCGCTGCATAAGGACACATCCGAGTCCCTGATGTGAAGCGTCGCAGTAAACGACGATGTCATCCGTCCCCTCGGGCAGAGACAAAATTGGCGCACTACATAACTTCTGTTTCAACATTTGAAATGCCGCTTCCTGATTTTCGTCCCAAACAAACTTCTTGTCTTTCTGAGTTAGCGCGGTCAGAGGTAGAGCTATCTTGGAGAAGTTCTCAATGAAGCGTCGATAGTAGCCAGCTAGTCCTAGGAATTGCCTCACCTCAGTTGGGGTTTTTGGCGCTTCCCAGTTTTCGATGGCCTTGACTTTGGAAGGATCGACGTGTATTCCTTTCTCGTTTACAACGTGACCGAGAAAGTGAACTTCTCTAAGCCAAAACTCACACTTGGAAAACTTCGCATACAACTTTTCTTTCCTCAACAATTCCAAAATCAATCTCAGGTGTTGCTCATGCTCGGCCTTGGTCCGAGAGTAAATCAGAATATCATCTATAAACACAATCACAAACTTGTCCAAGTATGATTTGCACACGCGGTTCGTCAGATCCATGAATACAGCCGGCGCATTAGTTAGCCCGAAAGGCATCACTAAGAACTCATAATGGCCGTATCTAGTTCGGAAGGCTGTTTTCGGCACATCTTCCTCATGGACCCTAAGTTGGTGGTATCCTGACCGTAGATCTATCTTCGAATAATAACTGGATCCCTGTAACTGGTCAAATAAGTCGTCAATCCTCGGTAAGGGGTACCGATTATTGACTGTCAGCTTGTTCAGCTCCCTATAGTCAATACACATCCGGAAGGAACCATCCTTCTTCTTTACAAACAGTACTGGAGCTCCCCAAGGTGAAAAGCTTGGGCGTATGAAACCCTTATCCAATAGTTCCTGTAACTGATTGGATAGCTCTTGCATCTCAGATGGAGCAAGGCGCTCGAGCTACTGGCGCAGCTCCTGGGACTAAATCAATACGAAATTCGACTTGTCGCGGCGGCGGTAATCCAGGCAAATCTTCAGGAAAAACTTCTGGAAATTCGCGCACTACTGGTAAGTCTTCAATTCTTCGCTCATCTCCTTTCTTCTCTACTACATGCGCCAGGAAGGCGTAGCACCCTTTCCTTAGGCACTTGCGCGCCTTTAGGCACGAAATCAGTTTCGTCGCAACTCCCCTTCTTTCCCCTTGAATTACCAAGGTTTCTCCGTTCAACAGTGGGACCCGAACCTGCTTCTCATGGCAAATAACCTCCGCGTGGTTCTCGACTAACCAATCCATACCTACCACAATGTCAAAACTTCCCAAGTCTATTGGCAACAAGTTAATATTGAACCCGTGACCTCCCATGACTATTACACATTGTTCAGTTCTTTCGTTCGCGCATATCTGCCTACCATTGGCTAGTTCTATAGTATAAGGTGTGTCTAGCCTACTGGTTGCTAAGCCTAGGTAGTCTTTAAACTCAGCGGATATAAAACTTAGGTCAGCGCCAGTATCAAATAAGACAGATGCAAAATGGCCGTTAAGCAAAAACGTACCGGTTACCACATTCGGCTCTTCTTTAGCTTCGCCCGCGCCGATCACAAAAGCTCTCCCGCGAGCTTGGTTTCCCCTTTGCGGGCAATCCCGACTGAAATGCCCTGGCTTTCCGCATGTGTAGCAGTTGTCACTGGCTCCAGCTTCCTAAACACGGCAATTCACCGTCTTGTGCCCTGGCCTGTTACATTTGGCGCACATGACGCTCGCGCATTCACCCTCGTGTGAAACTTGCATTTGTTGCACCATGGGTAAGGCCCGCTGTATCCTTTCCTTGATGGCTCCGCGGCTTGGATCGCGTAAACCCTTGCGCTCTCCTGCTTCTTGAACGGTGGCTGCTTGGAGTCGGACCCTCGGTGGTGAGAGTTCCATTTCCTCTTGGAGTCAGAGGTTCGCTGTTCGTTTCCGCGCGTAGTCAACATACCCGCACGGACCGTATCCCTTGTAAGGGTGATGGCCCGCGCTACCACCTCATCAAAGGTTGGAGGCGCTGCGGCGTTGAGCGGAACCCTAACAACAGGAGGTAACCCAAAGATATACCTCTCGATCTTCTTTTCCTCCGTGTTTGCCATGTCTGGCACCAACTAGCAAAGCTCGTTGAACCGGTTGTTGTAGGCGTCGATATCCGTTCCTACCATGGTGTGGTTCCAGAATTCCTGTTGCAGACTCTGAATTTCTGCGCGAGAGCAGAACTTTCTCATCAACATTTCCTTCAGTTCCTCCCAGGTCTTGTGAAGAGCAACTTCTCGCCCCATAGTCTTCACTTGAAGCTTCCACCAAGACGAAGCTGCTTCTTGGAACATGCAGGTCGCGTAAAGGACCTTCTGGTTCTCACTACATCCGCTAATGGAGAGAACTGTCTCCATCTTGTCAATCCAGTTGTAGAGCCCAATGGCCCCTTCGGTACCCTTGAATGGCCAAGGCTTACAGGCCATGAATGTCTTATAGGAGCATCCTTTGTCCAAGGCTCCTGATTCGGGTTCTGGGGTCTCGTTCTGACGACCCTGACTTGATTCGGCCATGCTGGCCTCATGTGTTGCGATCGCTTGCGCGATTATTTCCGCGAGTTCCTCGGGTGTCATGGTAATTCCCTTGGCTCTGGTTGGAGGCATTCTCGTTCTTAAAAAGAGAAAATATAACAAACTTAGCGCATGTACTCTGAGCACGTAATGTTCTTATTTTTATTCACTAGATACTGTGTGACCCGTGTTCCTAAGTGTGTGTATAGTTTCTTTTGAAAATATTTTCTTTGAAAAATATTTCATGCGATTCCCCAACGGTTATAGTCTAGGTTAAAACTTCTTTTCCTAATTCGCTATAACCAGTGCTCTGATACCAATCTGTCACACCCGGCCCTGAACGGCGGAAACAGCCGGGCGCGCGCGAGTGGGGATTGATAATTAAGCACGGGCCATTACAAACATTCAAAGTAAGATTTTCATTGCGCATGAAATGTTTAATACAAATACATTACATTGTTTAAAAATTACATAAAAACATCCAAGTATAAAACTGTTGAAGATTTCCACGCTATATCCCCTTGCGCGGCGGGAACAACCACGCGCATCGAAGGGATAGAACTAAAATCTTCCAAAAAGCTAGTTTTAGATGTTCAGCGTGAGGTGCTCTAAGTGTGACTCCATGCGCTACCTAGTTATCTCCTGAAAGACACGTAAAACATTTGAATCAGTATAAACTGAGTGAGTTCACAAGTTTTAGTAACTTGATAAATCGTATTGCATCATAGTCTTGATAAAAATCATTCTAAAACATAATTCTGATAGCATCATTGAAACACATGCTTAGTAAAACATAGTTCTGATAACATATTCTGATAAAACCGTTCCGCGGGCTACGCGCGAACATTTCTGGGAACTGTGCTCGTCTGTGTAAGTGGCGCTGCCACTACGAGCGAAATAAGTAATACCGTCCCGCGGGTTACGCGCGGACACTTCTGAAAAACCGTGCTCGTCTGTGTAAGTGGCGCTGCCACTACGAGCGAATAATACCGTCCCGCGGGTTACGCGCGGACGTTGTGCCGGAAAACAAGGCGCTCGTCTGCGTAAGAGGAGCGACCTCTACGAGCGGGCTCAATCCCATAGTACTGCCCCGTGACATGCTAGGCACTCGTCTGTGTAAGAGGTGCGACCCCTACGAGTGGGTGGATCAAACCAGCAGTCCCTACCCTTAGAGTTCCAATGGTAAAGTGATCACTTACTCGTATCGCACTCTCATCGAAAACCATAGATAACCGTTTGCATTGCTCGTAAATATACCATAATGAAACATTATTTAAACACATAATTGCTTGCATTGCTTGTAAGAGTATCATGATAAAGCATAATTTAAGTACGTGTCCCTCGCCCCGAAAACAGTTTAAAAATAGTGAAAACAGTGAAAATAGGGGCTGTGAGACTCACCTGTGGTTCTTGTTAAGGGATTAATCGAGATTCGGGTTTTCTTGGTGTTAGCCTCGGAATTGAAGGTCTAGAATACGATTAAATAACAAGTATATATATTAAGATCAAGAAATAGGAGAATATAAGGGTTGGAAAGTAGATCTCAAGGTTATAATCTCGGCTTACCTAGTAACAGGATCGGAAATGAAAACAACGGATGCTTGGGGGATGATTAGTGCAAGCTTGCAGTTCTTAAGAGAGAAGTTTGAAGTGTGTTTGGGTGATAATTTGGGTTACATATTTATAGGCAAGATTTAGGGAACACAATCCCTTGCTTTAGGGGATTGTAATCTTTTCATATCTAGGTGTAATGATGTTAAAGTATGGAAATTATTATTATTTATTTAAGAGTGGAGGTGATTGGTTCTAGGGAGTGGATAAAAGATTCTGATTTGATTTGGACAGGACATGCAGGTCTGTGGTTGGTGGGAGTAGGGTGGCTGACAGTTGACTTTTCATGTTACAGTGTGCTTTTCCAGGTGCTTTTGTCAGTTGTACAGTAAAAGTGGAAATCTCTGAAACACGCTACTGTTTCCTTTTGGGCGGGAATAATCCTCCTTAAATCTGGAGATTAGGCTAAGTGTTCTGCGTGTATAACTTTGTGCGCATAGCTTTCTGCGTGAAGGACATTTCTTTGCTGCGGGTAGGTGCGTAACCTTCTCGCAGTCAGGGACAATGAGTTTCATTTGTAGATTCTCCAGGTGGTCTTGGTATTTCAACATAGTGATCAGTCATGTTGAAGTCAATTCCATCTTGGAGCTTCAGACAAACTAGCTCTCAATGTTCCCGCCATGCGGGGAGGTTAGTTCCCTTTCCGCATGCGCATAAACGTTTTGGGATGCACCCGCCTTAGCATCATGCGGGACGGTCAACCCATTTAGACAATATAAAGTTATGGAAACATAAAACCAAAACACTCGCGCATGGCGCATATAACATATGCCCACGCTGGTTCTTAACATGGCGCGCTCGCGCAGGTCGCACATAACAAATGCACGCGCTGATTCTAATATGGCGCGCTCGCGCAGGGCGCACATAACAAATGCCCGCGCTGACTCTAACATAGCGCGCTCGCGCAAGGCGCACATAACATAATTACCTAATAATTAGGTTGATTACTTGGTTTAAGGGGTTGGGAAATTACCGGGTGTCACAGTTACGGGATACCCACAAAATTCTAGCTTTGAATAAATTCGGTATAAAGCAGAGGTGTAATCATTTACCCTCTTAAAATCTTGGAACCTAAGACTGTTCCATTCATCTCTAGAAGTAGGAAGTAAAACTTCCTTTAGATGACCGAATCTGCTTTTCAAATCTTCCCATATCATATATGGGTTATCATAATTAAAATACTCATGCTGTAGTAATTCATCAATATGTTTATGGATGAAAATATCAGCTCTTGCTTTATCCTGGTCAGAGCAATCATTGTGTTCTTGGATTGTGTCTAACACATCCATAGATTTTAAATGTCTTTTAACATTTGCTGTCCAAGACATATAATTTTCTTCAGAAATGTTGAGTGCAGGGAATTCGAGTTTTGCTATATTTGACATTTTGTTGCTAAACATAATAGAGCAAATAATAAGATAAATATTAGAATCCATATATATCAATCAACAATGAGATACAATACATTGGTAGAGCTATAAACATATAAAAGAAAAAGAAAATGCCGAAATCTTCAGATGGGAGACTAAAAATTAGAATGAGAAGTAGTATAAGCATTATAGTGACCAACATTAAAACCGGGTGAATCATTTTGAGAATTTTATCTTGGATAAATTTAATAAGAAGAATGTTTGTTGTAAATGAAATGGGGTTAATGATTGGTTATTTATAGTGAAAATGTATAACCTTTTACAACGGTTATATTACCGTTTATAACGGTAACATTACCGTTTGTGTGTGTGTATATATATAATATATAATATTAATTATTTTAAAGTAAGATAATAAATAAGATATTAAATACAGTTTATTTTATAAAATATATATAATTAGTATGCATAATAATAAGAATAGAATTGTTAGTGTAAATAAATCTAACTTCTAAAATAGTTATCAAATTTTAATAACAATGTTTATACACATTATTGCTATTACTCAGTATATTAGTTAGTATATGTATATGCATAGATATATATCTAATGTACATAATTAAAGAAGTGTTTATGATGCTTATGTAGATACCTTTGTGTCTATTACCTTTCTTGGTTAGGATATAAGCGGCTCGTGCTGATAACGTGTTATAATATTAGCCTTAATTACAACAATATTATTGAAGTAATATTTGAACAAAGAAACAAGAGGATAAAAGGAAAAGATGAGAATGTGTACTGGGGATCATATTTCATTTACATTGTAGTATTATTTATACTATGTAAATGTGAAATTGCCGACAAACTCAAATTATTATATCTTTACTTGGAGTGTTCATGTGACCATAATTTAGACAATTGTGAAAAAGGTGTCATACAACTTGCGCAATTCGTCGGTTGATTCATAACAGAATTAATTTTTTCGAGATGTTTAGTCTTAAAGTAATTATTTTAGGTGCAGAGTGAAAGATATATATTTAAAATTTGTAGTTATTTATTTTCTATTTCAATCAATATAGATTGATATACAAACTTTTAGTTTTTTTTCTTACTGAATTTAGTTTATTTCTTTATTATTTATTCATTTTTGTAATAGATGATAATTTATTTGAGTATTTTTTATAGAACAACAGGCTACATAACATATCATGTGACCAGCCCCACACTGAAAAATTTATTGTATTTATAATGATGCTTTACGTTTTTTGTTATGTAATATTTTGTTTGATTATCGTTTTCTTTTATATGATCCGAATTTTTTTTTTCAGTTACTAATAGTTAACAAGTACGACTCAAAAATTTCCTGACCCTTGTAAGAAAATTTTCTGGATCCGTCACTAACTCGTACTAGGGCCAAAGATGTTTGTACAGGTGGAGTTAAAACATGTGAGGTGTCAACCGGCCACTCCTGTTTCACTGAAACCTGACGCCATCCTTCTCGCATGCATTACTCCAGCTCTAGCTTTCATTTCAACCACCCTTATTATCTATATATATATATATATCTCAAATTCTCTCCGGTATATAGATAGACATGGTTCGTCGCCATCTTCTCTACACCTCTACAAACACCGGAGAATATTCTCAAACCACAAAATGATCAACACTTGTTTTGTTTTTTTGGTTTTGTGTAACTTAGATGCTAATCTTGGGTTATGAAGAATGTAAATATTTTATTTTGGTTTGGGAGGTAAATATAATGAATAAATGTTAATACTGAGATTTAAGTTTTCATTATCAATAGAATTAGCCAACTTATGTTTGAATCCCTAAAACATTCGATTTCGTTCCACCGTGTGTAACGTCAAAAATTCTACTACTGTGATGGCACAATGGCTATCAAGTGACATCCGATTGTATGGTTTTTTAGGGGAAGGTCCAAGACAAAATGAGTCCGGTTAAAACAACATAGTCTGGTCGGAATAGGGTTGTTCAAAAAACTCGGGCTCGTGGCTCGCTCGATAAAACCTCAAACAAAATTAGCTAAAAAAACTTGATTTGAAACATCCTGAGGTGAGTTGGATCATTTTTGTAACCGAGCCAAAATCGACCTAGGCTTGGCTCGTTGGCTCGATCTTAACCTTGTTTAACTTCAAAATCGAGCTAGAGTCTTAGTTGAGTTGCCCCGTTTACTTTCGAGCCCGAGCTCGAAACCACCCTGGCTCGACTCGTGAACAGCTCTAGGTCGGAATGAAGCAATGAGACTTTTCAAATTTGGAGAGCGCGGTAATCTAACACATACGCCAATCATCTTATTCATCATTTTTTTCTAAATAAAGCCAAATTTTTTTGCAAAAAGGCCTGTACACATCAGGCGTAAAATGTATGTCCTAGTGAAGATCGAGAGCACGTAACGAGAAAGATATTAACAACAAAGTCACATTCATTGCACGAATTTGCGAAGAGATCAAGTTGAAAGGATTCCTAGGTAAGACTTGAAAAAAATAAGCATCCATTTAACTTCAACTTTTCTCATTTTCCCTTCATTTATTTTTTAAAAGAAAACTACATAACATGATTTTTCCCAACGTTCTTCTAAATCAATTATTTTCGCTCACTAATTAAACAAGACTCAATGACACAACATAAGCGACTTGCGCCTCTTTCAAGAGAGCTCTCACAATGACAATTAATATCTATCGGATTTTATTTACAAAATAAGTTGTATAAAATTATCTCTAATACGCCATTGAGAGTTGAGAAATTAGCCATTGACGCTTATCCGTTAGAAGAAATCCTTAGGTGAGGCGTCCTTCGGTCGAGAATGCGAGCCCAAAGTAAAAAAGTAAAAAGATTTTACTTGTAATGAAGTAGAATAGTAGATGACATGATAGCGAAGTATCGACCCACCAACATTCATATCGACCAAATTCATCAAAACTATTCGACGGCCCACTTCCTCTTTCTAATTTAAACCACCGGCCGTCCACTCTCCGCTTATTACAATAATAATATTCCCGCCGATGATGTTCCGCCATCACACCCGTGGCCGGAGTGGTCCGAACTACTCCACTTCATCTCAACCTCCGGGCAACTCGATCCAGACAGGAGCATCAAGGATCAATTCGTGCCGAACGAGAGCTTGTCAATGGAGTTTGTCGATGCTGCGTGCTCGTTTCTAGGGTTTGCTAGCAACAGACCAGATATCTTAGGGTTTGTAGTTCTCCCTAAATACAAATATATTAATTTTATTTTGTTTCAGATCATTTCTATTCTTATACTGTTTATGTTGTACCAATTATTCATAAGCCCTATTTTTGTATCATTTCTCAATATATTGTTGTTAATGAACCAAAATTCGGATACTCATTTAGATAATTCAGGATATCCAGATTATCCATATATATATATATATATATATATATTTAAATTTATTAAATATAAATATTAATTAGAAATTTCGGATATTTGAATTACATTTTGTTAATATTCTTATCATTTTAAAATATTAAATATTTTTTCCATGATTCGGATATCTGTTTGGATATCCAAAACTCTGGATATCTGAAATTGAATAGCCCTACTTGATACGATTTTTGTTGTGTTCAGGTGGCTTCCTAAGGATGATATACAGGTGCTTGTAAACAATGGGACACCATTTCTTTTCAAAAATGCTATTGAAACTGAGAAAAGAATCAGGTCTTTCTTACAGGTTTGTTTCTGATTTTAATATTAATTTTTTCTTAATTAATAAATCAAATTAATAAATAAGCAAAGTTTTCATTTTTTTTTAATTTTCAGTTGAAATTGTCAATTGAAAAAATACTTTATAAGAGATTGGGAAAAGTATATGATATAGAAACAATGAATGCAAATCGAACAAAACTAGAAAATAGTCCTTGTTATATTGGGAAAAAAAAAGAAGCAATAACGCCTTCTTGATAAGGTGTAAGAATGCTGCATAGGCGCAGTGATTATTTGTGTTTTCTTAATCATAACTAAATTACGAGTGAAACTTTTGAAATATAGGGGGAGGAATCAAGTGAAGCAACAACATTGGACTTGATGAAGTACATATTGAGTTATGCAAGCAATCCTATTTTTTATCCTGAAAGAAACATTAAGGAAGCTACCGAGTTATCTGCCAGAAATTTGTTGAGGAAGATGGCTAATTTTAATGGTAAGGAGGAAGATGATCAAACATCAACAAATCTTGAACAAAATAACACCATCAACAGAGGTGACTGGATATGCCAAAAGTAAGTTTTATCTTGACACATAGATCTGTTTCAGGGGTTACTTTTGTCTTTTAACCCAATTTTGGGTTCATAAAGCTACCAGTTGTTGTTGATTGCTTGGTGTGTTTGGAACAAGTTGTATATGTGTATATATTTAATATTGGACAACAAGTGTTTTTGAGTCAATCCGACACGAACTAAATTTGCTGAAATATGTATCGAGCAGGTGCGATTTCAAGAATGTTGCTGCGAACACAAAATGCCTTGAATGCGAGGAGTTAAGACCACAAAGACAATTGACTGGCAATGAGTGGGATTGCCCCAAGTGAGCTTTCCTCTATATATTCTATTCTACATTTCTATTCTACATTTTCTAGTTGGTAACATTGTTATTGCTAGTTCTACGTCACAAAAATTGATTTGTACACAACAAACGATGATCACTAGGAAAAAAACAAAAACAGTGTGTCATATATTCATATGTAAGGTTACAACTGTCAAATAAAAATTGTTTTACAACTCAATCAAATAAAAATTACATATGTGCCAGTTGCATATAAAGTTAACCAACTTTGGTCCTATATTTACTTAGGGTAACCAACTTTGTTTATTCTATAAGAAAAAAAATTCATTTTCAGAATTCGGTTGTAAGGTATTCTTCACCCTTTGGCAGTAGTTAACCGAAAAGTCTACATGGTCAAATTATCGACACTATTTATCATTTTTTACCTGATCACCTATAAGTATAACCTTAAATCACAGTTTTTCAAAGTTTAGTAGGATTTGATTGGGTACCTTTGTTTGTTAATGGTGTACAAATCATTTTACAAAACATACTCAGGTTTCGTAAGTAAAAAAATAAAGAAAAAATGTTGAAGGTTGATTTTTCACGTTAATAGCTATATATCATGATAATTGAGGCTTTGCTCTGTCTTCTTTTTCCAGATGTAACTTTTTTAATCATGGAAGAAACGTGACATGCATAAAATGCGAATGTAAGAGACCAGGTGAGGCTCCTTTACCCCTTACGCAAGTCAAAAATTCTGGTTACGCACCATTTGTGCCTTTACCAGATGACATGTTTGCAAAAAAAACAGAAAATATAAAAACAAGAAATTTTGAGCCAAAATCTAATGTTTCTGATACCAATTCTGAAAAATCAGTTGCTAAAATTGAAAATCAGATTAAAGATACCGCTGAAGACGAGAAGTCAGAAAAATGGTTCAACAAAGTGGCCGAGTTACATGATGTCACGGATCTAACGAGTGTTATTTCAGACGATGATTTTCCCGAAATTATGCCTATGCGTAAAGGTGAAAACCGGTTTGTGGTTGGTAAAAAGAAAGACCGATCTCAGAATTCCCCGACATATAAACAACAACAAGCAATTGAACAAGAAAAAAAGACCAACTTTGTTCCTTTTGTTCCGTTTCCACCTGGTTATTTGCTAAAAAAGATGATAATCAGCAGTCAGTAAGCACAAATTCAAGTCAAAAGTCACACGGGAATTCGATTGAAACTGCAAATGACACTAATCATGTGCAAGAAACAAGAAATACTCAAATGAACAGAAGTGAAAATATATCTGAAACCTTAAATGTTGATCAGGTCAACCCTGGAAACCCAAATTTGAGAAATGACCCGTTGGATATGTCTGACGAGGCTAAAACGTCTATAAGCACAAATTCAACTAAAATGTCACATGGGAATTTGATGAAAGCTGCAAATGATAATAATATAGTGGAAGAAACAAGAAATACTCAAATTGACAGAAGTGAAAATGGACCGGAGACCTTGAATGGAGACCAGGTCAACCCGAATTTGAGAAACAGGTTTCGAGGACCAAGCCTAGAAGGGTCAGCGGTCAAGGAAACTGACCCGTTGGATATGTCTGAAGAGGCTAAAGCAGAAAGATGGTTTAGACGGGTTGCACAGATTAAAGATATTTCAGAATTAAGTCAAATTCCCGATGAGGATTTCCCGTCGATTATGCCAATGAGAAAAGGGGTCAACCGGTTTGTGGTTAGTAAGAGGAAAACACCGTTAGAGAGGCGGCTAAGCTCTCCTGAGTATAGAAAGGATCTTAGAACCGTGAGATCTGAACCGTCAGAAAAGGATGCTGATGATGATTGTTAAAGTACTTACCCTCTATATTGTAAGTTCATTTTTTTAAGTAATATTTGAAACATTTGTTTGATAATTGGTATGATAATGAAATCAATAATCAATTGATTATTAGTTTTGTAATATCCAGTTTAATTGTCAAGTTCTTCTCTTATCCCAAACCAACACCAAATAAGTCTAAAATTTGTTTTATTGATTATATATGGTTCTTGTTGAAATCTACAAGCAATTGCATATAGTTTCATCCTAATTTTAGAAATACGTAAGAAGCATAACAATAGAACTCAACAAAATGACTAAAGAACAAATACCTCCTTTTAATCACATTGCTGATTCAATTAGACCATCACATAATCAAAAAATATGTTGAGAAATATGAGAACCGTATAATGTATGTGTACACGGTGCTTTGAACATTATATATAACTTAACAATATAAGACGGGTTTGTAACCGTTACACTTTCTCTCTTTTACTACTTTAATTATCTTCTATACACTATGTGCAAGTAGATTACGCGGTTCTCATAATTCTTGACATACTATTGGATCTAAAATTCACGTGACCCTCAATTAATTAACTCCATATGTCTCGCAACTATTGCCTCCTTCACTTTTGCAAGAAGCAACTCTTGTTCCTCGTATGTGAGGCTCCTCAATATCTGTTAAAGAAAATATGACAAGTTATACTAAGCATGCCTTTCTGTTCAGAAAAGAAAATTATATATATATTTTTATAAATAATTAGTATGTCTAATACGAATATTAATACCTTTTTTGTTTGTAAAGTTATTGTTCTTTTTTCCTTTTAAGTAATTACTGTTATAACTTATATGAATACAAATATTATATTATTGTAATAAAAATGTTTTAGAGAAGAAAATAGCATACCTGTTCCAGGAGAATCTCAACAGGATAACATTGTGGGATAACAAAGGACTGATGGTAGATGTATGCAAAAACAGCCATTACCCTCTGCAAATACATTAATTATGCAATATTGTTACAATACCAGTTTAAATCTTAGTAAAAACAATTTATAAGTACATTACCTGACAGTCCATTCTGTCAGTAAAGCCACCATGTCCTGGAATACTGCCACCGAAATCCTTTAAAAAGTTGGACAACATATTAATATTACTCAGCACGCAGTTTCTGTTTTAAATCATAAAAATCAGCACACACCTTAATTTTAAAGGCTCTCTTAAACCCGCTTGCAAAAAACCCTCCAAACGGTGCTATAACTGATGCAAATAAACTGAGGCATAAAGCATGCCATTGCACTGGTAAAACTAGAATTTCTTTCCATGGTAACTGCATGTGCAATGTTTTATTAACATAAGTTCGCTTATTGTTTTCATACAATTGTTAAGATTTATATAAAGTGACGGATCTTAAACCCACCCATCGAGTTATTTCTTCGGGTAACTCAAATATTTCTGGCTTAAAAATAGGACCTGGATCACATTCAAGCCAACCTGTGGATAAATCCTACATAGCAGGTTCAACATAAGAGAATAGTTTGTGATAAAGGTGGCAAAACGGGCAGGTCTGGCAGATATAAGTGTTTAGACCTACCCTTCTCGGGCATGTCAGCCACTGGTAACGACCCAAAACCTTTGCAAGCTACATAAAAGATTAGCTAAACACTTTAGAAATTAGAATAACAGAATGAATTTCACTTTAAAACCAGATAAAATGAAAATAATGAGGTTTGACTTTTAACTTGCAAACAATCTTACAAAAAAATGCTGAAATAACTGTTGTGACTGATGCTCCTATAAAACCCTCCCATGTTTTCTTTGGAGAAAGCTTTATAAGAGGTGTTTTTCCAAAGAAGAAACCAAAGAAAGAAGCAGCTACATCGTTAATCGCGATAAGTGCTGCTGGAAGGAGAAACCTGCATGAAAATTTGAAAAAAGAATATGAAAAACACCTGCATGAACATTTGGGTTTGGTGGTTCACTTGTTTGGTAGCTTTTAAGATTTTAATGCTTTTGGTTAGATTATAAACGTTTAATTAAACTAGGTCATATCTAATCGTACTTTGTATACATATTTCATCTCATTAACTTTAACTTACATCTCATTAACTTTAACTTACTGTAAAAGTAATATTTTTATGATTTTAGAGTTTATCTCGTCAATTTTTTAAGTGTATGCATTAGTTCTGCGTTTATTTGTTGGTTTTACGCATTTTAACTTATAAAATACATTCGGTTGCTATTATTATTGTTATTATTATTATTATTGTTGTTATTATTGTTATTATAATTTGGACAGAAGCTAATACTAAATATTTTTTGTAAAAAATACTTTTATGACAAGTCTGGTACCTATTAAAACTAAAATTTATAAACATAAGCATGCAAACTAGCTGAAATTTGCACAATATTGCATAAATAGGTGAAGTACATCTACCAGATTTCCAGGTTACGAATTTTACTTTCACTAATAAATTACATATCTGGTTTCTAAAGTCAACATGGTCAAAGTTACCTACACGGTACCAGCCAAGTCATCATTTATGACAGGAAAACCAAGTCACATTTCCTTAAATCAAGTTTCTGTAAGTTGGTTACCGTAGTTATTTTCTTGAAAAGGTTCATCAATGTTTATGTTAAAAAAACAAAGTTCATCGCTTATAATACGTTATCTTCTATGCAAATTGAACAATCAGAAACAATATTATAGTCTAAAACTATAAATGAAGAGTAAGAGAATAAATTGTTGAAGTGGGGATTACCAGAATATCCCTTCAAAGATATTGGCAGCAGTGAATGCTGATTTTGTAAATACTACTATCAAAATCATGTGTGTCCATGCATACTGACTGAATTGATACTTGTTTAGTGTAAGAATGAACCACATGAAAACATAAGAATGAACCACATGAACCCTGTGCCAAATAAGAGTTATGGTATGAGCACACAACAAAGTATAATTACCAAATAGCCCATTTCAAAATATAGGTCAAGATGAAAACATAAGAGATTTTAAGATGCACCTGCAATATATAAGAAGTAACATATAACCATTTGATACTTCATAAAACTGGTTGCAAGCTTGTAGAAAACCTTTTCAGGAGTTACAGCATGCCATATCTGTTGACCGAGAATTCGACCATACACATACAGCATTGCAGTGAAAAAGAAGTGCCTGTAAAACAGATAATCAACTTTATAAAAATAACTCATTTCACCATAAGGGTAAACTTGTGATTACAAATCCATCAAGATTATCTGTTTAAAATATGCAGATAAAATTAGTTGTAATGATAATCATAATCATAATTAACACTATTACCAGTTGAGAAGTCTGAATCCCGGAAGACGTCTATCTTCATGAGCTCGTCTAAGCAAATTAAAAAGCTCACTCGTCATTAAGATCTGGATAATGACGATCATACCCCACAGATAAAGATGGCCCAAGTAAACAACCGCTATGAAGCCCAAAAGCATCCAAACAGACGAATATGTTCGGATCCACATTGATTTGTATTTGTTTTGGTCATTGAGAAGCAAATCACTAGCATTTAATTTCACAACGTCTGGAAAAGCTTGCATAATCCCAGAACAAAAATGAAAACAAACTAAAAATATGCAAATTGAAAGGATTAGAGTAATAGAAATTGGAGTCTATATAGTTTCATTCTAAACAAACCTCAGTTGATTTTCTGTGATGCCGAGATCGGACACTTGAAGGTTTGGGGCTTTGAAGATCTCTTTCCATTAATTTAGGATTCATTTTCACTGAAAATCACTTTTGAGGCTTATGTGCACCTACAGAAGCATACAGAAAATTATAAAAAGAGAATGAGCATTTCTTACTGCATAATTGCAATTTAGGGGTGTGCAAAGTCGGTTAACTATGGGTCTCGTTAACCTATGGTTCAGTTAATCGAAATGTGTTTAACCATAACCGATTGTCTGTTAACCGTGGGTTGGTTGTGATTATTTTGGTTATTTTATTTTATCTGTTGCGTTTATAGTTTATGATGCATATTAAACCTAAGTTAATTTTCCACTCCTGTTTATCGATACTTAGAATCAGATGTCAGCTATTGGGGTGATTTGATTCAAATTGGTTGGTGTAATTCGGAAGCATGTATTTGTTTACGGTACAGTAATAAACATTATCTGATGTGTTGATGAACGAATGCAATTCACCGATTAAAAATCATCATTCTCCGCACAATCAATTCCATTCCATCGAATACTAATTCGTGATCCCTCAAAACTAAAAATGTGTGTTCATTCAATGCGAAAGTAGAAAGCTGTTGTGATATTAATTGGTAAGGATTCACGAATTGCGTCTAACGCAGAAGAAATCGAGAGAAATCGTTGTATAATTGTAATTTAAGAAAAAAAAAACACATGCACACACACAAATCCTTAGAGATCTTACACTTGATTTCTAGAAATGATGAATATGTAATATATGTAGTTCACGGGAGGTCGGAAAATTCACCGGCAAAGCATCTTGCAATTGTTAAAGAAATCATCCGTTAGGTAAGAACAGGGTAACGACCATTCAAATTAACCTTAACCGCTTCAATCTGTTTTTTAGTTTTTATTTTTTTAAAGATTTGGTTTACATAACTAGTCCTTGTAGTTTTGTAAATAATAAATCTTTGGGTTTACGTTTAAAAAGTTGTATGTTTGGTTACATGATTTTCATGTTTATATTTATATGGTTTTTTGGATTTTAATAATCCATATTAAATGATATTGGCCGATAATAATCTCAAGTCAGATTATCGTCACCGGCAATCCCAAATTTAATTCAGGTGTTTGAACTTCCAGTTAACAAAAATCAAGTCATTTGGATCATCGTTTCGAATTAAGTTTACATCAATCGACTCGTATATCAAAAACCCTAAAACATTTCACAAAACTACCCTCGAAGTCCAATTTAGCAGATATATAGATGTAAAAATAAAACTCTTGAATACAATATCTGACACTGCTTAATTGAACATGATTCAAAACGATTATCCACCCAATTACAAACTACAAAATTCTACTCTATGCATTCTATACATGTTAATTATATTATCAGTTTTAATATGATATTTTGACAATCTCTAATTTAGTTACCAATATCATTGTAGAGGGAAGCAACACCAACAGCGCGATTTTCTTGTTTTTGCAATCTGTTACCGACCGGCCTGTTCCACTATTTTTAATTTTAAAAAACATGTTCTGCCAAGGAGTATGTATCCTGGAATGAGCTGACATTCTTTAAGGATATTCAGTTTAAAGAATCTGTGTTTACAGAGCCCGGTACATTATATTCCGTACTAAAATTAAATGTGCCGATAATGATTTAGTACAGTTTCACTTTTAGTTTAGCATCAGGAGGTGTATCGTTCAAGCAAGCAAACAATGATAGGATTAATTTGTTTGATGATTGTTGGAAGTAATATATGGCCGGCACATTATTATATATCAACGTTAGAAACAAAATCCATATTATTGATATTAGAATAGGTATGTAAATGTTCAACCTTGACACAAAAGTGAACTTTATTATTTAATCAATTTGATAGGGTAAAATAGGGCCGAAAGGGCGCAAGCTTAAAACATGTGTAACTTGGGCTATGGGAATTATAAGGCACATTAGCAGTTAATGGAAAGGTCTTGACGAGTCGGACCTTGCGGCAAATGGCAGTAGGCGGTTTGGCCCAGCTGTCAGCCCAAAATTCATCATTTAAGTCTCTGATTTCACCCAATGATTTTTCATGCAAGATTCGTGGCATTAAAAACTTTTCAAAAATAAAACAATGCTTTTTCCGGCTATCACCTATTCACCCATAATTTAGGCTGTCATTTACCATTTTCTATGTCATTTTCTATTATTGTTTGTAATTTTAAAAATTTAGGCATGCCTGCCATATTAGAAATCTCAATATAATGGGAACTTGTGCAATGTTTTTCTCATTCAGAATTTATCAAAAAATATTTATCCTTGAGAATACTTTCTTTGTTTTTTTTATTGTTTCCGCATTGCGTTATTTAATGAACTTAAACCTTTATTTTTCCACCCACGTATTTTCGGGGCTCCATTAGATGACTTACTTTAATTGTGAAAACAACGAAACCGGTCAAACTATTGATAAGAAAAAGAACTAAATGCAGAAAATAACAACATAGTTTCACACTTTAAGGATCATGACAAAAAAAAAAACTAACTTCGAAAAACAAATAATGTTTTTCTTTTTACAAATCCTACCAACCTACTTCTACTCAAATGAAATCCTTTTTTTTTTTCTTTAATGGGTTTTCATGGTAAATAAATGTTATCTTGGTTAGTCTAAACGTTGAATATTTTAACTTTGTGTTAAATATCATTATTATTGAAGAAACACTAAGTAACCCCGGGCAGATTATAGGTAATCTGGGGGCCAAGTAATGTTTCCCACGAAGGTTAGGTCCAGCAGAGTAAGTTGTACTTCAGGGAACCTGCAAAACAGACACCGTAAGCTCGTCACTGAGAAGGGGGGGTTCCTCCTTGTGACCACCCTCCGGCGTGAGAATCAGTCTATATTGCTCTTTGAATATAAAAGTATATTATAAGAGCAGTTATCAAGTAAGTTATACGAGATTGTAGATGATCTTACCATTCCAAGATATTGGAGTATTTATAGCCGAAGGTAGGTTTTCTAGAAGGTACAGCCGGCTGAATAGTATTCCTGTTCAACCAACAGTGGATTACGCACAGGCCATACTGGTTGGTGGGTAGGTTACAACCAACAGTAATAAAGTCGGCTGCACTATTCCACCAACTGTAGACCATGCACGTCCCACTGACTGTGGATTGTACGCAGGCCATGCTGGTTGGTGAATAGGTTACGGCCAACAGTAATACTATTCCACCAACTGTAGGCTGCGCCTGCTCCACAGTGAGAGTTGGTGAGTAGGCAGCGGCTAATAGTGACAAACAGTACTAGAGGGTGCTCCTCCTCGCACTGTTGTCGGTGAGCTGTCACCCTGTGATTGGCTCATGGGCTGTTCTGGTCAGATCGTCTGTCCTATCCATACCTTGGTAGGTATGGTACAAAAGATCTTTCAGAATCAGACTGGCTCATTTGGGCGGGATTGTTCCCGCCTTGCTCATGCCTTCACGTGACTGTTGAAGTAGCTAGTCTTGTACGTGTAGCCTTGCTGTCTGCGGGTAGCCTTCCCTGATGGCTTGTATCCGCAACTGCGGGAACAGGCGGGGTACTTCACCATTGGGAGGCTTTCCCTGCGTGTACAGCTTGCGTACTGCGCGTAAGATTATATGAGCATGGTGGGTCCTGCGGGAGCAGATGGCCTTTGCGCAGACAACCCTGTTCAAGGTGAGTCTTGCGGGACCAACTGGTCTCTGCTGGGACCTACCTCTTCAAGTCCCCCCAGTCCAATGTTCTTCTCATGCGTGTTTAATAAAGTGAGGTGAACTTTTGGACTTAAGCAAAGGGTTTTGAAAAGGGTTTTGTAAGGTTTTCCATGGGAAGTCCTTGTCACTTGCAGAAATGCCCGAGTTTCCTGCTTGGTCTTTGGGTATGATGCGGGTAGGTCTGTAACCTCCTCGCAAGTCAGGAGCATTGAGTCCCAGTTGTATGTATTTTCCATGAGGTTTTGGTAGTTTCGAACATAGTGATCAATTATGTTAAGACCACCAATTCCATCTTGGAGCTTCAAACAACGTAGTTCTCGACGCTCCCGCTATGCGGGGATGTTATTTCCGTTTCCGCAAGCATTGCCCAGAAGATCCTTCTTGGTTTCAATTCCCAGCGGAGCGCTAGGTATGTGAAGGGTTTTGCCTTAACACTGTACCTGCGCTCGTCTTACGGTTACTTTACTTCCAAGGTATTCCTGGCGTCAATTCCCTGCGGGTGCTAGGTATGTGCAGGATTTTGCCTTTACACTGTACCCGCACCCGTCTTATAGTTACTTGGTTGCCGAGGAATACTTGGCTTCAATTCCCTGCGGGTGCTAGGTATGTGAAGGGTTTCGCCTTAACACTGTACCCGCATCCGTCTTATGGTTACTTGTTTGCCAAGGTTTTCTTGGCTTCAATTCCCTGCGGGTGCTAGGTGTGTGAAGGGTTTCGCCCTAACACTGTACCCGCATCCGTCTTACGGTTACTTGTTTGCCAAGGTAAGGGGGGATTTTCCCGCTTACTATTTAATATTTTCGAATTTTGAATTTTGAAATTCGAAGAGTTGGTGAAAAGATAAGAACAGTCCAAACCTCTGAAACGTCGTGCGACAGTTTCTTCTGACTGTGTCAGGACGTGCAGGAAGTTATGGTGACGTGACAGAACATGGTCATTCCAGTCGCTTTTTCAGGCGCGTGGGCGTGATTTTTCTGGCGCGTGGCCGCGAAATTACTGGCACACGTCCTTTCAACAGCTGTTGCCAGCCTGTTTTTTGCCACGTGTCATAGTTTCATTGCACCTTTGATTTCTCTCTCCTCCGCATTAAATTCACCGCATTAATTGCGATTACTATATAAAGGGGAAGAGAGTTATCTGTAATTCACACTTTCACCTTTCTTCTTCTTCTCAAGTAATTTCCGGCAAATTTTTCTGTTCAGTAAAGCCTTACTCTGAAATCTTTTTCTTTTTTCCACCATGTCTTCTCATGATACTGATGATCAGAAGACTGCTGGCGAATGCCAGTGTTCTCTTCCTGTCGATCTGTACCAGTATATCGTCAGGAAGTTCATGCTCGAGTCTCTCGAGCCTGAGTTTCCTGAACCCCACCATACTGTGTACGATGCCCCTAGTGGCAAGATCGGGGTTTATGCTGCATTCTTTGTCTACGGAAACCTTAGGTTTCCGTTGACAAAGTTTGTGTACCGTGTCCTGGAGAGGCACGGTGTGCACCTGACAGAGGTGCACCCCATGGCCATTGCCAAGGTCCGGCACTTTGAGTGGGTGTGCCGGATACTGGGCCTTGAGCCCTTTGTTGACCGTCTGATGACCTTCTACACTTGGAGGTGCATCCAGGGGTGGTACACTCTTACAACCCGTATAAAGGGTTTAAAGATTTGTACCACCGAGCGGAGTCTTCGCTCATGGAGAAGAGAGTTCTTCTTCATATCCGCTCGCGCCGTCCCCATCGCCATGAAGTTTAAGAATGGCCAGGCGCTTCCGAACCTTCCCGCCCTTAACTACGAGGAGGCGGAATGGTTTTCGAAGATATCCCGGGTCCAGTCCCCGGTTTTCCGTTTTCCGGAGTCGGCGATGGTGATGCTGGGGATGAGCCGGGTGTGGAAGGCGGCGAATGCGGATAAGGTTCCGATCGTCCTTGAATATGGTTCGAACTCTACCCCTTATGGTATGTCTTGTTTCTTTTTTGCTGACTACGATTTTTTCTAACTTTCTTGTTGATTTCAGAGGGTAACGATCTTCAGTCGCTCCTGAATCCGCGGGAGGAAGATGGTCCTGCGCGGATGGGTACTCGTGCTCTGGACGAGAACGAGTTGCCCATCCTCGAGCAGACTGCGGGTCGGTTCGTGGAGGTTTACCCGCCAGGCCAAGAGATCCTGAGCCACCGACGGCCAGGTAAGCCTATCTTCTACCCTGAACCTCTCAAAGCTGTGCCTGCTGCTGGAGTTCATGACATTTCTTCTTCTGAGGAATCCGCAGAAGGTCCTCCACTGGTGCGGAAGAGAAAGGCTGCCGTCGCGAAGGGCAAGGAGAAGGTGGCCTCTACGGCCGACCCGGTAGTCCTATCTGACTCGGAGTCAGATAATGCAGAGGTGGCGGGGAAGCCCGGTGGTGAAGAGACCACCGCTCCGGAGGCTGCAGGTGTCACCTCCGAGGAGGCAGCGGCAACGACGGTTACCGGTGTCAAGAGGCCGGCTCCATCGGGTTCGCCCCCGCTCGTCCGTGCGTTCAAGCTCAAGAAACCCCGTAAGTACCCCCATAATTCTTGTCTAGATTTGTTGTTTAAAATAAATTTTTCTAACACTTTTGCTTATGTAGGTGTGGATGTTGACGCATTCCAGGGTGGAGTTGGAGCAAGTATTCCCCCGCCAATGACGGTAGGCTCGGTCAGCCTTCCCGAGGCATCGACCCAGGCGTCTACGCCTGCTTCCGCTGGTTCCAGCCTTCCTGAGGCTGTTCCAGCTGAGAAGGTGTCTCCGCCGGCCGTGAGTGCAATTTTTACAGCATCTTTCACGGAGCCGGCGGTTACTGTTGCTGAGGAGGTGGCGCCAACCATGGCTACCACAGCGGCTGCCACTATACCTGCGCCACCGGCACCGACGGCCGGACCTTCAGGTATGCGCCAGGCTTCCCGCCGATCTATGCCACCTTCCCGTCTGCCTGACCTGTTGGATGGATTTCCTTTAGGTTCAGGTGATGGGTTTGGCGGCTATCGGCCTGTTATTGACCCTACAGGTACGTAGGGTTCCTTTTCCTTTACATATTTTTATCATCTTTTCCTAACTGCCTTTGTTTCTTTTGCAGTGTCGGATTCCAATGAAGTGTATGTTCCAAGATGGAACATACGCCGAGGAACAACCCTTCGCACCCCTGTGGAGTGCGTGGACTGGGCTCGCCACGCTGCTCCTCATGGTGCGTTGGGGGAAGCCATGGCTAGCTACCAAGAGGGTAGGCTAACCAATGAGCTTCGGGTTCTCCAGGCCCGAACGCAGCCCCGCGTCGAGCTGCTTTGTCGTGAAAACGACAAGTTAAAAGCAGCTCGCGCCAAAGATATATCTGAAGCGCGGGCTCTTCGGGAGGAGAACCGGCAGTTGGCCGCTGCCGCAGCCGAGAAGGAGAAGGCATTCAAGGCCCTTGAGGTTGAAGTCCAGGCGCGACTCGAGGCCCGCTCCAAGGCTGCCCAAGCTGTGAATGAACAGCTTCGGCTGGCCAAGGAGACTGCGCGAAACTCAACTGAGAGGGCTGCCAAGGCTGAAGCTGTTGCTGAGCCACTTCGCGAAGAGAATGAGCAGCTTAAATGCAAATTAAAGGCTCTTCAGCATGCTCATGACGCCTTGGCAATGGAAGATGCCAAGAAGCTGCAGGAGATCCTTGACCAGAGGGGGGTGCTTGACCGTACTGAAAGGAAACTCAAAAGCGTCGAAGAAGCTGCCGCCAAGGAAGTTCAACTTGCCAACCTTGATAAAAGCGGAGCCGAACGTGCTTGTAAAGAAAGTCAAGCTACCCTCCAATGGTTGCTTCGAGAAGCGTTGCCTCAGGTATCCTCTTTTTCTTTACGCTTTCTGCTCGTAATTAGAAAATGTTCTAACTTTATTCTTTTGTAGGTTGTGCGTCAGGTCCTTTCAGAGACCTCTTATGACGATGCGATGAGCGCGGCCCTCAACGCTTCTCATGAGGATGGGCAGAAGACTGGCTTCCTGCTTGGTCTAGGGTTTGCTGAGAGAGGCTTTCCGCCCTCCAACTTCCCTTTATTCAATGTTAACACTGAAGCTGCTTATGACCAAGCTGTGAACCAGTACGCTGCCTTCCCGCATCCAGTGGTGGAGAAGGTGAATGAAGCTGCTGCTGCTGATGATGGGCTAAACATCCTTAAGGCTTTCCTTGGGCAGCCGCGCTCTGATGGTGCTGGCCCAAGCGGAGGTGGCCCTGAAGCCTGATCCTGAAGATCCCTTCCCGCTGGTAGGATAGACTTAGCTTTGTATAGATTTCTTTTAGGCGGGTAGTTACCCAGCCATTCTTGTAAATGATTGTGAAATATTAATCTCTTTGCGTATAAGATTGTTATTTCCTTCCTTGGGTTCTTTGCTTTATAAACTTATGACTTGCATACTTAGTTTAAATTAGCAATTTCCCAAGTGTTTAGAATAAGAACCTTTGAACGTGGTTGATGATGGGTTAAAGTTTCGCCTCCTCCTTCGTGATTGTGCGGGTAAAACCGTCACTTGCACTTGGTAGGATGGCTAACCTTTACCCTCTATCTGACCTGCGTGTAGGTTTTTCAAAATTTCTAAGGCATTAAGTTAAACCTTTGAACGTGGTTGATAATGGACTAAAGTTTTTGCTCCCTCTTTCGTGATTGTGCGGGTGTAACCGTCACTTGCACTTAGAAGGATGGCTTTAACTTTAGACCTATATCTGACCTGCGTGTAGGTTTTTCTTATCCTTTTTTATGTGTTCATAAGTTAACCTTTTAACGTGGTAGATGGTAAGTTAAGTTTGGCTTCCTTGAATGTGATTGTGCGGGTAAGACCGTCACTTGCACTTACAAGGATGGCTAAACTTTACCTACATCTGACCTGCGTGTAGGTTTTCCTTAGAACTTTTTTAACATTTTGGCGTTGTGTTTATGCGGGTATTGCCGCCTTCCACACGCAACTACTTCTTCCTGTAAGGGAAGTTCATAGGTTACAAGCTATCAATACATCATGAAAGGAGAATCATTTCCATTAGAAGTGGCTCTAGGCCTTTTCTTTACAAGTTGGAATTGATCTACATATAACATTTGCGTAATTGAGCTCCATTCCATGTTCTAGGGATGGGAGTGCCATCGAGCCTTTCGAGCCGGTACGCGCCCTTTCCCAGAACCTCTTTGATAATGTATGGCCCTTCCCAAATCGGGGCCAACTTTCCTGGGCGTTGTTGGTTCGAAGCCTCGTTGTTACGCAGTATGTAGTCTCCTTCCTTGAAGTTGCAGAGTTTTACCCGCGTGTTGTAGTATTTTTGCATTTGTCGTTTGTAGTTTTCTTCACGCACGGCGGCTAAGTCTCTGCGCTCTTCGGCTAGCATAAGGTCTAACCGTCTTTCCGCATCATTGTCTTCTGGTTGGATTAAGACCCTTGGTGAGGGTAAACCGATTTCGACTGGGATCATGGCTTCAGTGCCATAAGTGAGACTGAACGGGGTTTCTCCCGTACTGGTCTTCTTCAGCGTTCTGTTTGCCCAAAGGACGTGTGGAAGTTCGTCCACCCAACCGGATCTATGTTCCAAGAGTCTTTTCTTTATGCCTTCGACGATGCTCTTATTTGCTCTTTCCACCTCCCCGTTACCTTGCGGGTGTGCCACTGAGGTAAAGGTGTGGGTGATTTGAAGTTCTTTCAGCCACTGCTGCAGCTTCTTGTCAGCAAAGTTGGTGCCATTGTCGCTTACCAAATTCTGTGGAAGTCCAAAACGACAAATAATAAATTCCCAAATAAATTTTTTGATATGCTTTGCGGTTGTTTGGGCTAAAGGTTTCGCTTCTATCCATTTGGTGAAGTAGTCAATGGCTACCACTAGGAACTGAACATTCCCAGCTGCTGTTGGAAATGGGCCTGTCACGTCGATGGCCCACTTCTGAAATGGCCACGAGGAAGTGACAGGAACAAGATCATTTTTCGGGCGATGCGTGTTGGGTGCGTAAAGCTGGCAAGATCTGCATTTTCTGATGTATGCCAACGCGTCCATATGCATCCCCGGCCAGAAGTATCCCGCGTTGTTTAGCTTGGCTACCACAGCGCGGGGGCCTGCGTGTACTCCACAGATGCCTTCGTGAACCTCCCTCAGGAGGTAGTCAGCATCTTGGTTGTCCACGCATCTTAACAACGGGCCAAGAAAGTTACGTCTGTAAAGGGTGTCATTGACCAGCTGATAATTTAGTGCTTTACAGCGTAGTTTTCTTGCCTGTGACTTCGACTCTGGTAACGTTCCTGCTTCAAGGTATTTTATTATTGGGGTCATCCATGTTTCTGTACCGGTTTGGATGACACAAATTTCCTTGTGCGGGACTGATGGTGTTTCGAGGAGTTCCACGCGGATGTCCTTTCCCAAGTGGGTGAAGGCCAGTGATGCAAGCTTGCTTAACGCATCCGCAGATTTGTTTTCGCTGCGCTTGACGTGTATCACTTTACAATCATTAAAATCGCGCATGATGGCTTTGGCTTGGGCAAGGTACAGGGCCATTGTGTGGTTCACAGCCGTGTACGTCCCGTTTATTTGGTTTGCCACTAGCATGGAATCAACGTGGGCTTCCAAATTTTTTACACCCATCTTTCGCGCAATCCTCAATCCGGCCAGGAATGCTTCATATTCAGCTTCGTTATTCGTACTTGGGAAATCCAGCCGAATAGCATAAGTATATTCCTGGCCTGCTGGGTTTGTTAATTTTAACCCTGCGCCTGAACCCTCGTTACTAGCTGCTCCATCAGTATAGAGTCGCCAGACCTCATCGATTTCGTGTGCTGGGGAGGGTTGAACCTCCTCCTGGCACTCTTTCTCCCGCACAGCGGGGACTTCGGCAATAAAATCAGCCAGGACCTGGCCTTTAATGGCTGGTCTCGGCTTGTATTGAATCGCATATTCTCCCAATTCAATTGCCCATTTGGCTAGGCGTCCCGATAACTCGGGTTTGCCTAGAACATTTGAGAGTTTGAAGTTGGTGAGAATAGTGATTGGGTGACCCTGGAAATATCGTCTCAACCTGCGTGAAGCGTGTATAAGTGCCAAGACCAGTTTTTCCAGGGTAGAGTACCGGGTTTCCGCGTCTGCCAGCACGCGGCTAACATAATAGATTGGCATCTGGATGCCTTTTCGTTCTACAAGCAGGACTGCCCCGGTTGCTCTATCTGTTGCGGAGAGGTATAGGATTAACTCCTCTCCCGCTTGTGGTGCTGTGAGTGTTGGGAGTTCGATCAGGCGTGATCGAATCTCCTGGAAAGCTGCTTCCGCTTCTGGTGTCCAGCGGAAGTGCGTTTTCTTTAAACAATTTCTTAGTGTTGACACAAAAGGGAACGACCTATCCGCATGGTTTGCCAAAAAGCGGTTAAGCGCGACTAGTCGTCCATTAAGTGTTTGAGCCTGTTTTATGGTGGTAGGTGATTCCATTTTGACAATGGCTTCGACCTTTTCAGGGTTCGCTCTGAAGCCATCTTTAGTAATAATGACCCCTAAGAACTTCCCTTCTTCCACCCCAAATGAACACTTGCTCGGGTTGAGCTTCATGTTTATCTTTCTGAGCGTGTTGAAAGTTTCCTCAATGTCTTTCAACATCGTCTCTGGCTCGGGGCTTTTGATGACCAAATCATCCATATAGACTTCCAAGTTTCTCCCAATTTGGGCGTGAAACTCTTTGTCCATTAGTCGTTGGTACGTGGACCCCGCGTTCTTAAGTCCGAACGGCATCATTTTATAACAAAATGTGCCATCGGGCGTCCGAAAGGCGGTTTTGTCCTGGTCATCCACAGCCATGTGGATTTGATGGTACCCCTTATACGCATCCAAGAAGCATTTAAGGCGAAATGGTGCCACCGAATCCACCTTGAGATCAATTTCTGGCAACGGATAACAATCTTTGGGGCATGCTTTATTCAAATCTTTGAAATCTATGCACATGCGCCATTGTTTGTTATTCTTCGGTACCATTACGGGATTTGCAACCCATGTTTGATATTTGCTAACGCGCACGATGCCCGCATCAAGGAGTTCCTTGACTTGGGTTCTGCACGCGTTGGTTTGCTCGGGCCCCATTACTCTGCGCTTTTGTACGATCGGCGTTACGGCCGGATCGCATTTGAGCTTATGCTCTGCCTTTCCCCGGGGTACACCAGTCATGTCGGCTGGTGTCCACGCGAAGATGTCTGCGTTTCGCTGCAGTAAGCGCTTGAGTAAGGTGCGTGTTGGATCAACAATTGTCGGGCCAATGGTAACGGCCTGATCGGGATATTTCCCGTTGAATGCCCACTGTTCAGGCTCAGTGATGGTTTGTTTGGCCATCTTCGGTTTGGGTTTAGAGGAGACAGATGCGATGCATACCTGGGGAATGCCCGTGATCATCGCTACGCCTTCAGTTGTTGGCCATCCCATCATGCCGTGGACTGAGGATACCACAGCGTTGAATCTTGCCATCCCGTCTCTCCCGAATAGGATGTCATACGTATGATGTGGTTTTTTCATCACAACAAAATCCACATCCTCCGTGCGTGAATAATTCCCATCGGTGAGAGTGACGGGGAAAGATAGGATGCCCAAGGGAGTGTTCATGCTGCCGTCAAACCCTTCCATTGAAGCATAGACCGTCTCCAGGCGTTCCTTGTCTTCATCATCGAGCTTGTCGAAGAACTGCCTGTACATCACTGTCGACGATGCGCCATTGTCAACGAGGGTGCGGGAGGTGATGTAGTGCCCCAGCTGGCTTTTAATGACAATGGGGCCTTCTTTGTTTGGGCCTCCCGGCACTCGCGGGAAGCGCACTTCTGCTTCCTTCCATGCGCATGGTTCGGTCATTGGTCTCTTTCTTCCTCTGACCTTACCATGGACCATGTTGATGCTAATGTCGACGGGCTTCCGTCCGTTACCCCTGTACCTGTTGTCGTTCCTTCCTCCCTTCTTGATAGATGCCACGAGGTGTGCGAGCCTCCCATCCTTGACGAATGTCTCGACGATGTCCCTCAAGGATGTGCACTCCTCAGTGCTATGGCCCTTTGTCCCATGGAAGTCACAAGACTTGCTTTGATCCGCATTGGGTTTCTGTCGGATCACTGGGGCTTTTGGCCATGGCAGTTTTTCCGTGGCAAATATCTCCGTGACGCTCTTGGTGAGTGGCGTCCAACGGTTTTTCCGGTTCGAAGGGTGCGTTTTGTCCCTTCCGCCAACCAGAGGGTGAGAGCTTGAGGGGGTGTCAAAGTTTATCCTTGACTGCCAAATACCTTGCCGCCTCTTTTTGTTTAGCCGGGCGGTTCTCACATTGTTCTCCCTTGTCCTCTGCGTGTAGAGGTTTGTATTGTGGGGGAGATCTCTTCCCAGCTGTTTCTCTGTTTCGGCAAAGCGCTTGGCTGCCGTCATTATGGCATCCCACGTGGATGGCATGCCGTCTTTACCCGTCAGAGTGCGGATGAGTTCTGGGTATTCAGCGCCCTGAATGAAAGCGGCGCGAACGAGGTCTTCACTGATGTTGCCCAGACTCACCTTCTTGGAGTTGAAGCGGGTGATGAAGTCCAGTAAGGATTCATCCTCTTCTCTGACACAGTTGAGGATCGTCCACTGCTCCTCAGTGTGCTTCCTCTGTTGACTAAACTGTTGACTGAACTTGTTCTGGAAGTCTGCCCAGTCATAAATGTGGTGGACCGGTAAACGGTCGAACCATGCTCTGGCTGCTCCTACCAGAGTCATCTGGAACATGTAGCACCACGTGGGTTCCGTCCAGTTACTGACGGTTGCCCCCGCAATGAACCTGTTCAGATGGTCATCTGGGTCGGATAGACCATCGTATGTGCCAACGTTGGACATTTGTTTGGCACTCCTCGGGGCGATTGCTTCTGCAATGTCCCTTGCAAATTTTGACCTTCCTGCGTTTGTAGCAGTAGGTCTAAAGGCCTTGGAGAAGTCGCGAGAGCTTTTTTCCGTGACTGGTTGGAATGCTTCCCCAAAGTTCCTTTTTGGCTGGGGATCCGTTTCCTTACGCTTCCCTTTCGCCCTATGGCGAGGGTTCGCGTCGGTGTCGGAGTCTTCCCCCTCGCCGTCTGAGTACTCGTACTCACTACTCATGTTGAGGTGCTGGCGAGTACTACCGAATTCCTCAGCTTGTTGGACTGAACGCAAGCGTTCGTCCAACTCAGCCTGAAATTCTCTTTGACGTGCCTCGGCCCATGCCTTCACTTGATCAAGTGTTTGGCGAGGGGCTCGAGGTCGTTTTTCCAGCTGGGCATCAGTGAATCCCAGTGGAATATTTACTCCACTTGCCCCTACATGAGTGACTGGGGTAGTGTTCGTAAAATGTATTTCACTTGCCCCAGCTTGGGTGGCTGGGGTAGTGTTTGTAAACATTGTGTTGCCGGTGTTAACCCCAGTGGCTGGGGTTGTGGTTACCGGAATTTCTCTAGTCATCTTGGAAGTTTTGAAAAACTGGAGAAAGATGTAGTTCTAGCTTTATGCACGGATGGCGCCAATGAAGAAACACTAAGTAACCCCGGGCAGATTATAGGTAATCTGGGGGCCAAGTAATGTTTCCCACGAAGGTTAGGTCCAGCAGAGTAAGTTGTACTTCAGGGAACCTGCAAAACAGACACCGTAAGCTCGTCACTGAGAAGGGGGGGTTCCTCCTTGTGACCACCCTCCGGCGTGAGAATCAGTCTATATTGCTCTTTGAATATAAAAGTATATTATAAGAGCAGTTATCAAGTAAGTTATACGAGATTGTAGATGATCTTACCATTCCAAGATATTGGAGTATTTATAGCCGAAGGTAGGTTTTCTAGAAGGTACAGCCGGCTGAATAGTATTCCTGTTCAACCAACAGTGGATTACGCACAGGCCATACTGGTTGGTGGGTAGGTTACAACCAACAGTAATAAAGTCGGCTGCACTATTCCACCAACTGTAGACCATGCACGTCCCACTGACTGTGGATTGTACGCAGGCCATGCTGGTTGGTGAATAGGTTACGGCCAACAGTAATACTATTCCACCAACTGTAGGCTGCGCCTGCTCCACAGTGAGAGTTGGTGAGTAGGCAGCGGCTAATAGTGACAAACAGTACTAGAGGGTGCTCCTCCTCGCACTGTTGTCGGTGAGCTGTCACCCTGTGATTGGCTCATGGGCTGTTCTGGTCAGATCGTCTGTCCTATCCATACCTTGGTAGGTATGGTACAAAAGATCTTTCAGAATCAGACTGGCTCATTTGGGCGGGATTGTTCCCGCCTTGCTCATGCCTTCACGTGACTGTTGAAGTAGCTAGTCTTGTACGTGTAGCCTTGCTGTCTGCGGGTAGCCTTCCCTGATGGCTTGTATCCGCAACTGCGGGAACAGGCGGGGTACTTCACCATTGGGAGGCTTTCCCTGCGTGTACAGCTTGCGTACTGCGCGTAAGATTATATGAGCATGGTGGGTCCTGCGGGAGCAGATGGCCTTTGCGCAGACAACCCTGTTCAAGGTGAGTCTTGCGGGACCAACTGGTCTCTGCTGGGACCTACCTCTTCAATTATCAATTTATCATACCTCAATAATTGTTGCTCATTCGCTTCAAATCATCTTGGAATCTCAGCTTGCACTTTGAATAATCAAATATGATATTCATGTGCCCCATTAGGAATCAAACCTACACAATTTGAGATAAGATCAACCTTAAAAAGACAAGTGCAACACCTAGGCTTAAACCTTGTCTTATTACAGTTGTACAATGACATGATACCTTAGTTTCCCATAATTGGTCAAAAGTCATATAATTAATAGTACCTAGGAAACTCCCTATAGAAAAAAACATCGTTTGACAAACACAACAACTTCACACCAAAATCCAAGATTCCAAGGATCTCCTTAAATTCTCCCTAATCCAAACAAACCTTATAACTATATTGATTTCGGAAAAACACATGGGATCTCACCTCTCATGCTTGAAACCGATATGTTTGTGTCGTAACAATAAGAAGATATAACCCGAGAGAAGACAAGAACAAAGCCCGATGCACAAGGACGATAAAAAAGAACACATTTTGAACAAGGGTAGGTTGACTTTACAAGATTATATTTTAAGTTCACCAAGATCATCACAGTTGCATGTTGCTTCTAGCAAAAGGGTTTATCCTAACCCTCTCTTTGTCAATGATCGCGCCTCTAAGGAAAGGCGTTTGGATGCGCAAATAAAAGACGGTGATGGTGGTGGTGACAAAGAAATGATGATGAAAACCGAGGAAAATTTGTTGTCAAAAGGAGAGAGGACAAAGAAGAAGGTGAGTTTTAGAATGCCTGAAATTGCTGATGTTTTCATATTGGCTGGTTCTCCTACAACTGCTCATGAGTCTGCTGTCCTACAAGTTGATCATGATCATCATTGAAGTTAAAATGATGTAAATTTGTTATTGCATGTTCTTGATTCTGGAAAAAATAAAAATAAAAGAAAACTACAACATCTAAACGTTTTGCTTACGTGTTCTAAGTAAATAAGCGGTTATGCATTATTTTGAAACTAGATAATAAATGCTAGTCGGGCCAAGAGCAGCCACCTCGTTTGTTTGATTCACATGTTACGCGTGTCATGGATTGAACCGTTCAGTTTTTGTTTCTGGTTCAACCAGCCGGTTGGATTGGTGTTTTTCACAAGAAATCTTATGTTTGGACGTTGAATTTGTTGTATATTTCATAGATTCTCTTTGTATTTTTTATATATATTTTTTTAACTAATTGTGCGGTTCTTATCTGACTGGCCGGTACAACTATCAAGTGAACTATATATCATTCTGGCCAACTGATCAACTTGTTTTGTGACTAATTAAATTTCCAGGTTTGTTTGTCTTACTAAAACACATATAAAATGAGTAAACCTTTTTATAAGACTAATAATCTAATTTAAGCAATAAATAGAACAAAGTTTGAGGACTTACCACTCCTATTTTATATAGATTTTAACAAGTTAAACCTAGGGCACTAAATCAATCCAAAAAAGAACTTAATCTCCAATTTAGAGTTAAAACAGTTTTAGTATAAATATGTATACATATTAGTGGTGAAAGATTATGCTAAAAATAAAATTTTAATAGTACAATAGTTAATTACATATTGTTTTTCTTTTTTAATAATAATATAAAAGGGTCACAAGAGTGTACTCGTGGAAGGGTCCTTCGAAAACTTTATAAGAAAGAGTAATAAATAACGCGTGCAAGGGTCATGAGAGTGTGCTCATGGAAAGAGCGCGTCAAGGGAAGGATAATGTAGGGTCTTGTACCACCGTGATATGTGTCTATTTTTGTTAGTAACCTAACTGAGTTAGTTAGTATCTGTTAGTGCAGTTAAGACAGTTAGTAGGTCACCAAACAAGTTAAAGGTTCAACTATAAATAGATGGCATATAAATAGTGATGCCATGTATGTGGTACATATATTGAATGAAATCCAGTTACACGCAAATCCCTCTTTGTTCTCTGATTGTGTTTTACCTTTTGTTGATTAGCAATCCTCAACAACCATTCTCCATTCCTGGTTCTTCAAGATGCTTAATCGTGTGACGGACCACTGATTCTTAATCTCGATCACTAGTTTCAACTGTTACTATCAACTCAAGAATTGCAGATCGCATCACATCGGCCTAAGATCCCATATACCTTGGTGTTATGTAGAGCTAGCAATTTACGACATGACCCTTTAATGTGATACAACTTCACACGAAGTTAACGAGTTACTTATTAAGATAAATGAACCAACATGTTGATATGGACCTAACGTCAAGACTTGGATAGATTATAACAGTTAGTCTTAAATTATGTGCCTTACTCTTTTAGTAAGTGTTCCAAAGAAAAGAATCAAACATCAAGCTCAAGATATAGTGGTTTAGAACACATAGAGCACATACTTTGTTTCCCAGACAAAATGTTTTTAACATAACTAATACTTAACATTGTACTTAAACCAACATAAGCAAACGAACTAGGTCACATCCTAACTCCTACGGATATCATAACAAGAATTACAAGGACTATTGTATTTGTCAAATGTCCTAAAAGTGTACAATGATGTTTATTATTACATTTACAATATAACTTCTACAACTAGTAGTATAATTAATATACAAAAACCACAAATACGCAATCCTAGAGACACTTCACTAGATCCATACTCTTGGCATCCAGATTATAAATACAAAACACAGCATGCATTTACACTGCATTTGTTCATGATAATATCTGGTGAGGTATGTACTCATATGCATGGGCAATATCGCTACAAATAATAATTTTGGAATCGCCATAAACAATTGAAGCATTCTGAAGCCCGTAGCCATGGAAATCAGGTAAAGAATATCCAATTTTGAGGTACAGATTCACAACTGGTACAATGACCGTCTTTATAAGCGTTGACATCACAGACTGCAAAAAATGGGTTGAGGTCAAAACGGTAATTTTGTGAGTCAAAACCCAAAATAGTGTCGGATTGGACCAACCAACCAACATGTTTTGTCCACTTTTTAATTTTAACATTTGTATTACATATAAGCAATGTTTTTCAAGATATTGTATGCATTTCAATACACATTAGGCATCTTTGACCCGTTTAACCCATTCAAACCATCCCATTTTTAGTTTTAACCCGTTTGACTCGCTACCATTGAATAATATGATCATTACCTGAACAAGAACCGTGTGAATGGTACCAATTTTGCTCCATTTTAAAGACATTGTGAGTTTGCTTAAGTTAATACCACCAGAAAGAGTGTTGTTCAATGAGATTCCTGCAAATCCTGAAGCTTCAATATCCTGAAAAAATATGAGTCAAAAAGTCAACTCATTATATAGGTAATTTACCATTTTAACCTTTTGTCATGGTAAGATTGTAACATACCATTGAGATGCATGCAACAGGAATAACTTCACCAGCATCCATAACATTAATGATAACATCAGAATCTACTATAGCAACAATACCCTCGTTTTTAACCTTCATAACTGGAGGCGATAAAATAGTAAAATTTAAGCTCAGTTCATCATTTGGAAATTCTTTATATAACTTTGGAATTATAAATCTCCATCCAGCAGTGTTCATTAGCTTCTGATCTGGTAAGCTATCAACAATCCAATACACCTTATTTGTCTGAAACACAAGATACAAAAGATTACCTACCGTATTTTGAATGCAACAAAAATATAAAGTTAATGTTAAATACTTAGGTAATCGCTCGTTCATAAACTTACATTAAAGTACACCAATGATGCTGAGTTGAGAACATTTTCATGAACCGAAATTGCAACCATATTTTCCGCGCTATTACACGAACTCTTTGATAATAAACTTTTCCCATGACTGCCATAACTTACTTCACTATCAATTTGTGTACACAACCCGTCGATACCTATAATAACCGAATCACTGCTCATAATAGGACCATCGGTAATTGTGGCATTTAAAGTTGCAAAATCCCCAAAAGTTATTTCTTTTGAAAATGATTGAAACTTTGAATCGAGTTTCCTAATCGCATCGGTAACCTTGCTGGTGATGGTATCTTCAACCGCAGATATTATATCGTCTTCAAAAAAATCAACTATGCTGAGATAAAACAAAAACAAATTTTTATTTCTTTTTACCAATGAACATGAATAAAGATTATTAATAATAGAAGGGTCGAAAATATACCCTTGATAAAGCCAAGATGCGCCTCCGTCTAACGTTATGGAGATATAATCGACATAGCATCCACACTCTTGAGGTGAAAGTCTAAGAGTCCCTTGTTGGTTATATAAACCAAGAGTCATCCCAATTTCCATACCTTCAACCTTGGGATATTAATTTTAAGTATTTGTTAGCTTCTCACTAGTATAATGAAATTCACATATCAATTCTACAAGATTAGGGTATTTAATAACAAAAGTATCACACAAACTAATAACACATCTCAATAAACATGAATACCTTAACTAAATTTACATAATAAATAAAGAAAAGTTCCAAATTGATTGTTAAAATAATTAGAGTTGTGTTCGTAGTTCTACGGCACTTGATTTCTGTGATAATCGTGATTCGCTTTCAGACAGAAACATTCAAGAAAAAATATGTAAAAACTGATTTCTTTTGTTCTGTACCAAAAAGATGACTAAGATTCCCGCATTCAGTTTTTAGCAAAAATATGCTTCAAAGCAGCTACTTTGGGTCGGATTTTCATTAGGAGTGCAAAGCAAGGCGAGGTGCTCGCGAGCTACTCTTGGATTGATAAAAAGCTCGAAATGAGCCGAGCTGGAGCCCTGTACAAAAGCTCGTTTAGGCTCGCTTATCCTTAATGAGCCTTGTGTATTTTTCAGTTTGACCTCTTTTGGACTTTGATGTATTAATTTCACACTGCAAAACCGAGCTCAAGCCTTGGCTCATTTAAGATACCACGCGAGCTCGAGCCAAGCTTAGGCTCATTTAAGGTTTATTCAAAATACATAAAAAATAATCAAAAACATATATACATAGATTGATAAATAACAAATGAGCCTAAAACTCACGAGCCGAGCTCAAGGTTTAGAAACGAGAGCTCGTTTAGACCTATAATTTTCTTGCAAACAAATAACTAATGAGTTTCCTAAATACTTAAAACTAACTAACTTGTTTGATGATTGATGCATATTATTATTATTATTATGATCCCAACACTAAATGGTTACTTGGTTGAACAACCGAAGAGGAAACATTGACCTGGTAGATAAGAATATCGGAAAGACGCATAGTAACCTTACCCACCCGTCTGTTGTTGAAGCGGAATCAGAGAGGAGATAGCGGTGTTAATAATAGCACGAGTATTGGGAAGATGATGAAGACAAGTGTTCGATCCATGTTGAATTTGAGTCTTGAGAATAATAATAATAATAATAATATGTTTTGATTTGAAGGAATTGAGCTGGAGTAGGTGGTAATTGAATGAAGATGGTTACTTACGTGAATTCAATTCAATTCAATTCAATTCAATTCAATTCAATGGGTGATCTTCATCTTCACCTTCGATTTCTTACGACTTTACTCCACCTTATTATCTTGTTCTTGACTTGCTGATAAACACGTGTATGTGTATGTAATCTTTGGGAATTGATTCATCATACGACGACTTTATTGTGTTTCAAAGAAATTTACTTTTAATGGTCTCCTGTTAACCTTTTATTTATTTCAAACCGATTTTTTAGGATCGAAAGGATAATACAAGTCAGTTGGTGTAAAACTTAGCTCGAAACGATACCTCGATACCTCAAACGGTTTGATTAGTGCTTCACATCGGATGCTTGAACTTCCAATTAACAAAAATTAAACCATTTGTAGCATCGTTTTAAGCTATGTTTTACATTAATTGACCCGTATTCTCCTTCCGATCAAAAGTCCTAAAAAATCGGTTTGAAATTCGAAAAAGAGTTAACATTGTTAAGTTTTTTTTAATGAGGGGCCACTGAGTGCCAGTTTTTTGAAATTTTGGATTATCAATAATGATAAACTCAGTTGGAATTATTATCGGCCAACAGCTTTTAGTTGGGATTATAAAAATTCAATAAATCTTGTTTAAATGGTTTGGAACTACATTAATACCTGAATAAGTCTTTTTTAGACTGGGGTGGCATCCAGCACCATACTGCTTTTGACGTTTCAAGTCTGACTCACGGAAATATCATTAAAGATGAAACTCATCATTGTGGGAAAACTCGAGACCAAATGATCAAGCCTTAACCATCACCTATGACAATGTCAATCTTTGGGATCAATATTCGTAAAACAAGCATCAACAATACCACCAATAATTAAATGAACAGTTAACAAATAAACATGTTATGTTCATGTCCATTTATAGTGTACACTTATTGTTCATGACATAAATAAATATAATTGAACATAAATGCACATATATAAAGAAACATTATTAACTAAAAGTAAACGTGAATATCAGTATACTGGAACAAAATATTATATATGAATACTGCAAAGTAACGGGTGATATCATAATTTCAATATACTGTATTTTTAGCAAGTATGCACCTCAAGTTTGCCAATCTTTAGTTTAGTGACCTGTGTCTTTTCATAATTAGTTCTCTCTAGTGTATTAAACCGCATTGCATGTCATATACACAAAAGGACATGTATCACAATGGACCATAATCATTAAATGTAATAATCTTTCTCAAACAAGTTCAGAAGCTAGATCACACTAATATCAATCATAAAATACAAGACTTTAAAAGACAGACAACTACCCAAACTTCAACATCCAAATCCAAAGTTACTTGCAAAACCAAACATGGTGGTTTTTGGCGGTTTCCTGGTGTAACTACAACTTGTGTACATACAAAAATAATCGCTACATAACACAATCTAACACTTGTGAGATGAATCCCATGACGGTGTAAATGGTACCAAATGATAATAGCCGCCCAAAACAATAACCAGGATTCAGCGAGTCCACACAAGCCAATGGGAAGATCGGTTCATTAAATTTTCCATGCCACGACCAAACTTATCTTCCTCATAGAAAGTAATCTGGTGGTGGTTTTTTAGCTGGAGCCCCTCTTGATTCCTGCATTTTAATATAACCAAATTAAATTATCCCCAAAAAAATTTAACTCTTAACATCACTGTTAATACATATATTGTCTACACACATACATACCTTCACAATCACAACTATTGTCTACTAGAATTTGGAGTAGGATTGGCAAAATGGGCCTCTAAGATTTATGCGGAATTACGCTTTCATCACTTTAAGTTCTCGAAATTGCACCAATGGTCCCTATTTTTGAAACTTGTAATATTCATAGTACCCTAAAATGGATGTTCTCATTAAAGAAAGCGGTAAAAGACTGTTTTACCCTCATGAGCAAAACATTCATTTTACGGACCATGAGTGTTACAAGTTTCAAAAACCCAGATGATCGTTGAAATTTCAATAACTTGACCGCAATTTTATATAAACCACAGGAATGACTTTATGTGATTTACCATAGATGTTAATATCTTTTTGTTGGATTTCAATAACTTGACTACAATTTCATATAAACCACAGGGATGACTTTATGTAATATACCATAGAAATGGTTAATATCTATTTGTTGGATATCAATAACTTGACCGCAATTTCATATAAACCACAATTTCATATACGATTAAGAAGAATTCGTTGTTGTAATAATAACTTTTTGCGGGCTGAATCATGGGATTTAAATTCTAAAGTTACCCAAATTGCAATTTATAAAGCAGGAATGCTCTTAATAACAAACCTGTGGGGCTGCTTTGAATACTCGAAACTGTTTATTAAGATTCTCATCAAGCTCAAGAATGGCAGCTACATTACCACACCTGAAGCACATATTCAAATAAAAGGAAAAAAAAACTTTATGAGTATAGGTGGTGTTTTATGTTTTTAAGTTTTAACCCATATACTTATGAATGGGGCCAATGAGTTGTCTTATATCACAAACGGGCAAAATAAAAATAAGGCACTTTTTCGTTTGCCCCGTTTTAAGCATTGCACTTCTTTGTAAATCTGAATCAATAGCACATACTTTGTTACGTGTTGTATATAAATATGTAAGATATATACAGAATGTTACGTGTTGTATATAAACTGATTGCAATACGCCTAAACAATACACAAAACCATTTTCTTAAATGGCTCAGGTGTACGAGAAGGTATAAAGACTGAGGTGAGACACAAAGTGAAAAATTGAAGGGTTTGACATGTTAAACTAGTTAAAAGTTGCCAAAAAATCCATTTTTGATGCATACTAACAAATCTGTTTTTATAAATCATTACCAGCATGCTAGTTATTTTATAAAAGACAAGAATGCTTGTAATTCAACCCAGTCAATTTTGACCCGCACCACAGAATGGCCTACTTTAACTTGTCGCCCGGCCCGCCCATATTTCACCTTTATTTAATTTAGGAACATGATTACTAATCAAACAAAAGACAAGAATAATAAACCTGAACTAAAAGTTCACCTGTAACAGTAATTTGGGGCTGACCAGACCGTAACTATTTGGTTGTTGAACATCCATTTAAAACCTTCCATCACCAATTGATGTGCACGGCAAATATAATCAATATTATTAGTATGATTAAAAGAGGTAACAACACTGCCACCAAACAAGAAACCAGCACCACGCGGACTCAAACCCCAGCCATCCACAATGTCCTCTGGATCAGACCACAAAAGATCACACATGGCACCGTCATGTGGTACTTCTTGCTTCCGGTCAATCGTCCGAATCTGAAAATTCATTTTTATTATTAAATAAACGATTTAATTTCATATGCATCCTTCTAAAAGTTAAAATTGTCATATATATCCTAAACTTCATAATCTCAGTTTACCCTTTTAAAGCACTAGTAATAATGTAATATCATATTTACCGATTTCATAGCATATAAATTAAAATTAGTTATAACATTAAACTGAGTAAACAAAGTGAAAAACATGTTATTACCATGATTCATCTAAACAAATAAAGTCTTCTTTGTTTACTCAGTGAAGCAGAGAGTTATTCGTTCACATGTCGAGATAATAACGTTGTTTTCCGCTTTGTTAATTGACTGTTATATGGTATGTACTTTATTCATCATGATTCATGGAACAGGTAAATATGATATATATACTTTTGAAAGGGTAAACATGCAGATATACACATACAAATGCATACATATATATAAGAAACTCTAAATTTAAATTAGAGTAAAAGATTAAAAACAAAATGTTTAAAAGAATACAGAACTAGCTTTTTCAAACCTGATCTAGTGTGTTGATGTTAGGAGAGAGACCACCATGAACTGAAAATATTTTGTTCTCAATGAGAGCAGACAAACTGTAAAAATGTCAAAATTCAGGTGATTCAAGTGATATAAACTATACAAAGTGTGAACCAGAAACTGTGCAATGAATATTTAAGCAAGAAGTGTGATAATTTACAAGTTGCAAAAGCATTCTTCAGTTGATGATCAAAGACAATGGTGAATAATAAAGGAAAGCAATTGAAAGAAGTTATCACACCTTAGGTAATCAAATATGTCGGTACAGTATCTCCAAACATTGACAGAACCATACTTCCTCAAGCACTCATCATAGAATCCATATACCTATCACATAAAATAGCAATAAGCTATCAAAAAATTCAATATGTTAATCCATCAATCATTTACAATAGGATACCTGTGTGATCTGACGGCTCTCATGGTTTCCCCTAATCAATGTTATCCGATCGGGATATCTCACCTGATTATAGCAGTGCTATACAATATTAGAGAACAAATAAAAGAAAAACATACGGTTTTGAAATAATAATTGCTATCCTACAGTATGAATAGATCAGTACTGAAACCTTGTTCCACTACCAATACTAACTAAGCCAAAAAAGATTAGGGTTTTGAAACAAAAGCCAACAAATACCTTTTTTATCTAAATTTTTTTTTAAAAAAATACTAATATTCAAACATAATCTCCAATCACCAACAACCGCCTTAAGAGTTATGTTTAGCATTTTCTCTTTTGTAGATATTAAAATAAAAAAAAGGTATTCTGTTATAAAATATTCTTTGTATGTGATGCCACCAAATTATGTAATATGGCTATTCTAGACATGCACAAATTGAGAACGATATTTTGTAGTTATTGCAGAGAGATAAAAAGCGGGTGATAGAAAAATAAAACTTAAAGAAAGAAATTATTTAGAGCCAGCAACAAATGATAAGATAACTATCAGAATAAAATGCATGAAAAAGATATGTAACTTATAACAAGTATTTTACATTCTATGTAACGATATTTGTTTATTTTGTATCAGCAAATTTTATTAAGATAAAAAGTTTACCTTTAGGGCAAGTAAAAGCAAAAAGGTCTCTACAGAGTAAAACCCCCGGTCCACAAAATCTCCAAGAAATAAGTAGTTAGTCTTTGGGCAATCACCTCCAACTTTAAATAGTTCTTTCATGTCATAAAACTGCCCATGGATGTCGCCACATATCTGTACAACAGAAAAAGAATGCCAGGTATAACAAAATAAAATTACTAAAAGGTACCTTTGTAAAAGAAAATTAATTTTCTTCTATTTATTATGATGAGATTCATGAACACCATCGTGTTGCTCCTAAAAGAAATTTTTGAAAATCCAACGATCTGGAAACTATAGCATATATGGCCACAAATTATAGAGCATGATATGATGGTTTTTTTATATATCTATTTTTTTAGCATTTTATTATTTGAGATTAAAAGACATCCGTGATAGGAGTTTGAAGTCAAGTTTTGTTTTTAGATGGTCATACGGTCATACCTTAAGTACACTTTGAAATAACCCTAAAACTTGTGCCTTCTACCACTGATCATTGGATCCACATCAGCAACTTAAATCTTAGTCACTTCAATGTTTTCATCAACTTCTTTCATTGAGACCTCACTCATTATTAGTTACTTTGTTATATTCTAAGCGTGGTTGTGGTCTGTGCTAGAGAAAGTACATCTATGAACCAAGAAACTTGATTTGTGCTAGTCATAATTTAGTTTCTCCTTTGTCCATTATCCTCAAATACGGTTCAAACTTGTAGCTACAAGTTCACATCAGTATATTTTTCAGTCTTAGCTGCAGAGAATTTTCTGTGGGCCTTATAGGTTTGGCAGAAAACATGCCTTTCCACAATCAAATGCGTAAGTTACCTTCCGTAGTATGGTATCACAAATAATACCAAGAAAACAATAAAGCTAATAGAAACTAAGCAGTTAATGCGGAAAAATACCGGCATCGGTCAAGGACCGATATTTAAGATATCGGTTATCGCGGTGGGATATCGGTAATTTTGATATCATTTCATATATATAGCAATTTAACACTAATAATTCAGTATACTCTCATATCATTAACAAATAAATCTTTTCAACTTGCAAAACACTAGTAGGAAATGATTTAAGACATAAAACACTCACTGAACACTAAAAATTGATAATTAAGACTTAAAACACTGATACCGGGAATATCGGTGAGATATCAGTCAATATCGCCGATATTGTCGGTACCGATATTCTGACCAGTATTTTACCAAGGACCGATAACCAATATATCACTTACATATCGGTGACATCGACTGCATAGAATAGAAAACTAGAAACTTAAATGACCCTGAATCCTGACTATTATCATGATATGTAAATAAACCGAACTAGCCTAAATCCCAAAGTAGTTCACTGCTGATAATAATCATATGTAAATTGTAATGACACTTATAGAACAACATGTCACTAACTGACATGGCTCCATCACCTATTGTCCTATTCACCTCGCACCTAGTCCCAAAAATAACAAAACTCCTATATACTTATTAAAAACCTATAGTCTGCATATAAGCCCTTTATAGTGTTTTGGACTCAAAATTTCCAAGTTCAACTTGAAGTAACATAATAAGCTGATTACCTGCTTCTGGTAATAAGCATAAATTGTTCAAATAAACAATCTCTTAATGAGATACATCCAAAAATATCTCTTGTAAAATAAAATCAATCCATAGTTTCAGCTAATAAAATGACAGAAAACCCTAGAAATCAGCCTAGACAGATACATGAATCAGAATCAGTAGCAACAGCAAATGACACATAAGAGAATCGTAATTAAACTTACAGTGACCGGAGCATCGACTCGTTGAACGTTGCTCTCTTCGACGAGGATCTCCATGGCCTTCAAGCAGAGAGCCTTGACTTCAGACTCCTTGAGTGGCTCGCAGTTCTTCAACTGCTCGATTTGCCGGTCTAGGTCTGACATCCCTCACACCGCCGCCGACGCCGCCGCTGTGGTTTCTCCGATCGTCGCTACGGTGACTAGTGACTTTTGTACGACTCACTCACTATTATTATTATCGGCTGGCTGATGATTTTCTTATAATTAATTAAATTATCAACATTCCACCTATAAAGTTATAATTATTTCGATTTTATCTTTATTATTAATTATGAAATGAAATTAATTTATAGTTTGTTAAATTTCTCGATCTCATCTCTATAACTTAAATAAATGCCACATTTATTCTAATTTATCTTCGTGCAAAATAAATTGGTTATGGCTCAATGGTTGAGCACGAGGTAGGAGGTTCAAACCTTACTATCACCAGATTTTATTTAGAAGATATGAGGGATAACCCTGGCTTTCCAGGGTTCGAGTCCTGATCTCACCTGGTTTTACCGGCTCCTTGTTGTCGTGCCATTTGGCGGGCGTGGGGGTCGGGTTTTATCCGGCGAATCTCTCAATAGGTGGACCGCTAGGGGCTCCGTCTATCCAGACTAGTGGCCGGCTCGGGCTACCTTTAACCAATGGGGGCCGCGTACGAAGTATCCAGCGTTACTTAGTTGGTCGTTCAAAAAAAATTATCTTCGTGTGTTTCTTTATGTTTTTGTTTTCTTTCTTTTAAATGGCTAACTATTCTTTTAAATGGACTACTAGTTAAATTTATCATGCCAGGATACACTAATATTTCGATATGGGGAAAACCCTCACATAAAGTAAACGTCATGATGTCTCTGAAACTAAATGCTGGGGACAGGAATCGAACCTGAGTTACATGGAACACCAAGTCTCTCGCTTACCACTCCACCACTAATTCGTTTTGCTATTTTATATTTTGTAATGATTTGTTTTATTTTTGTATTAGTTTCTTACGTTCATTGTATTTTTTAACGTTTGAGCTCTTTCATTTAAGATGTGTAGGCTTTTTAGATTTTTAACGAAAGTACATAAACGAACACGAACATGTTGCTTTTTCTAACAAACAAACATGAAAACAAATATTTATCTTATGAAAAAGGGTGTTTGATATAGGTGACGAGAATGGTTGATACATGAGGTGGGAGGTTGATGATTGTGAGTGATATTTGAAAGTTAACTGATGAGGGAGATTATAGACGGATGACGGAGAATATGCAAGGAAGATATATTAAAATATGGTTTGATGATTAAAGAGTTTCATAAATCATTGAGATGTTATAACCCGTTTATGGACTATTTTCGGGAGACCCATGACCCACGAAAATAATTGTTTGATTCTCAAAGAGTTTAACAAATAAATGAGATGTTATAACTCATTTAAAGACCATTCGGGTTTTGTGAGACCCATACCCGCAAATTCAGTTCAATTACATGAGAAGTCCCAAATCACAAGTTAAGCAATATGATGGTTTGAGAGAGTGTGGGAGCCAACCTGAAAGAGAAATGTATAATTTTTCTATAAACATTTATATAGATAGATTATATTTAACCTACATCGTCATGTTTTCTATTTATATTTTTCTCATTTACAAGCACTTCATTTTATTTATTTATTTATTTATTTTTACACACTCTAATAGAATATTACTTCTCTATAGTTAGAGTATAGTATTAATTAACATCTAAGTATACAGGTAGAGATGAAGATAGAGAACTGAAATGTAAAATTTAAAAAATTTATATATTTTAGATATAAATATAAATATAGAGAAGCTAATGTGAATGTTTAATGTGAAAAGTAAACCAAGTTTGATATGGTAAATTTGTAACCAAAGTGTCTTTGATATAGTGACATTAACATTTTGGATGAGGCTTATCTTTTAGATAGTGAATGTTCAAGTCTCATAATAATTGAAAAAAAAAAGTTTTAAAAAAGGTTGATAACCCTTTTTTTTACATTAGTTTCCTTTACATAGCTTGTTGGTTGTTAATATGGTTGGTTATACAAACAAGACCCAAACCGAATAGTCAAAAGAAAATTTTAACTTGTGAATCATATTTGTTGTATTTGGTCTCTAGTTTGTCAATTTATCTCATGTAAATTAATTATTATTAGGTTTGCAAAAATGTTCCGGTGAACGGTTTGGTCAACATACCTGATTACAAAATTGTGTTGTATATCCCATCTCATAAAAAAAAATTGTTCATCCATTGTGCGTTAGATTGATAATTTTCCCTTGGGGTGTGAAGTAGTTACTCGTCGAGTTTGTTTTCCAATACGGTTGCCACGTCAAGTTCTGCAACTTTTGAAAATGATTCATCGACAAAACCACATGATGCGAGACTCCAACCCACGAGCTCTCATAAGAAAAGTTAAAGATTGGCGAACCAACCGGTATTTGATGCCTTGTGTTTGTGTGACATCCCACTTCGGTAGGAGAGGAAAACAAAGTATTCTCTATAAGGAGGTGGATTCCTTTCCAATCGTAACTCAATTTAGGTGCTTAATGGTAGTGGATGAGAGAAGAAGAATTACACAGTCAAAGTGGACAATATTATAGTGTGGTGGTAGCTGGGCTTTTACAGTTTGTTTAATGGAGGTGGATTCCTTTCCTCGCTCGGAACCTGGCCGCATTTTTTTTTTTAGGAACAGACCTTATATGCCCCCCTGATCCGGTAGTCCTTGAACGTTGTTTCAACATAGGTTATTAGTTTGGGTAAGTTATTACACTTTAATCTAGTTTGGTTAATTATTTAAGTTTCAGCTCAGTTAGCTTACTTTTTTTTCTCACCCAAACTTGAACATATAACCATCGCACACCATTTAAGAAAATTTAATAGATACGCGAGTACGTGACAAACTATAGAATTCACTTACGTATAAATTGCCGCAATATACGTTGTGATAGCAGTAGGTTAGTAATCTGCGGGTCATTTAAATCGGGTGGGTCGGTATATCCATAGATTACATCTGTGTTATTTGAATCCTATAACATTGGGTGAGAAGTCCAAAGTACTAGAAGTAGTTGAAACCCATTTTTTTATTTTAAGTTTACTACATTTTTATGTTTCTCATTTCTCTAGTTCTACCTTTTGTTTCGTAAGGAGTACTTTAGTATTTAGTTTCCAAGACACGGGCTAGTTGAATTTGTCTGTTCTTTCATATATGTATGTACTCAATTTCAATTAATGAAAGAGTGGTGTGTTTATGATTAAAAAATTGCATGTGTGTTTTTATGTGAGTAAGCTGTTATTTTATCCATTGCTAATTCAAGTGTAGCAAGTTTGAGTGGTATTCTTTGGAACCTAATCACAAGTTTAGGATGTGAATTTTGTATCTTAAACTCGTATTAGATTGCTCCTCAGTTTGACTTGGGTGGTGATTTCATCTTCCCATTCGACCGTTGCTATCCATTTTGATTCAATCCTAAAGTTTCTAGCCGATTTATACTCTGATATACAACATGTTGAGTATATGGAACTCTTAAAACAACCATAAAAACATACTTAGTTAAAATGTTAGGTTATACTAGCACTTTTTAATTTCTATTTCTGTACTGTGTGATCAAACAGCCATAGATTCCAGAGACATAATTACCCAAACCTCAAAAAACCATAATCCATCAGTAGAGAAGTACATCAGTAGAATGTAAGGTGGTTTGGACCTGGTACTAAACCAAAAGAACCCATATGAGACCCCGGTTCAGTTAAAGGTGGACCGGACCATAACCACCAGCACCACGACTTCCCATAGGTGGTTCATGCCGTCCCACTCCACTCATTCTAGCACGCTTCATCTCTGGTCCATAACTCTGATAAGTTCTTTCGTCCCAGTTATGTGTGGTTCGTTTTAACTTGTTACCAACTGGAAGGCCAAATGCAGGCCTGAATTAACTGGGTTGTAGTGGTTCATGAACTTGAGGTATGTGGCCATGTTTCTTGGCTATAGTCATATGTTTATTGGTCCAATCGGGCCGACTCCAAAGGTATAATGGTGGTGCAATGTTGTTCCATTGATCTACTTGCTTCCCATTCACATCGGCGGATCCAGGAAGATAAAATGACTGGAAACAATAATATAATAAATGTTATTACAATTTACGAACATTATCTATAAGAATGAAAAACTAGCTTTACACTTGTTCAAATTGGATGGCTGTTTCAGATCAGAGATTAATAATGGCAAGTCAAGGGAATTCGCTAACCAGGGGTGCAAACAAGCCCAACCGCTCGTGAGCTACTCGAGATCAACTTGCTAAAAGCTCGAATCGAGCCGCGGTTTAAGAACGAGCCTGAAAATAAGCTTGTTTAATAAATGAATCCAAGCCCAAGCTTTACTTATCCAGCTCAAGTTGGCTCTTGAGTTTAAACAAGCTTATTATTCATATAACTGGTATTTAATATATTATATACATATATTTATGGATTACTAGGATATATAACACTATAATAAAAACAAGAAATTCATAATATGGTATATAAAACTATAACTAAATTTACATAAAAAAATAATTATAAATATACACAAATTAGTTAGTAAATAATAAACGAGCCTATCTCGAGCTCCTACAAGTTAAACGACTCGAGCTTGGGCTTGATTCAGCTCGCTTACAGCCCTACCAATGACCACGTTCACCAACATTCTTTGATTTTTATTATAAAATCGAAGATTCTTGGACCCCTAGAAAATATAGACAACCAATAGGATTAAATATATACCTTGCCAGCTAACAAGTCAACATCCTCCCACACCAGATCATATAGAGGCCTCCTCCTTGCACTATCTAACCTGGTAAAATACATGCATATGCAAAAATGAATATATACAACCTCTACATGTATGTATATTACCGGTGAGAATACACCCTTTTTATGAGAACCACAAAGTTTTTACTGTGTTAAGGTGATAAAAGTTCCGCCGTGGGGTGGAGTGTGTGGAGGTATCTACCTTTCTGTTTCGGGGGGAACAATGAGAATAATAAGCTTGGGCTTAAATAGAAGAGCTTTGTCTATAAACTTATTTGCAAGAGAAGCATTTGTCCCAAATGGAGGGTTTAGTCCCATGATCTGCTCAACATATACATCAATAATGTAAAAAAAAATGATAATGATTGCTTATCACATGGAAACAAATATAGCCTTACCAAACGAGACCCAGAAGGCAATTCATTCGGGGAAACTGTCATCCAATCCCTCTTCTCAAAGTTGAAATCCTTCTGCATTCAGGTGGATAAATATTGGAAACCGCAAAGAATTTTATTAAAAATCAAAAACTAAAACTTAAAAGAGTAAAATTGGAGATAAACTAGAAGATAAACCTTAAATCATTTTAATTAGAAAGTTAAATAACTATCGAAAATTATAATATTTGTATCCATATCCAATAACTAATTATCGACAAAAATAGAAATTAAAAAGTGCTAGCATAACCTACCTTCGGTTGCGCAATGTCTTAAATTTTATATAAGCAATTCTTTTTCCCCATTTCATCAAGCCGTTTCTTCACAAGGTAACTAAAGTCATTTGCCCCACAGCAAAAATCAACTACCTACACAAGGATAAAGTAACTTATATATCCAGAAAAACAATAAGCGACTACGGTTGTGTCATATCATATCATTAACTTAACGTTGGTGAAATATATATATATATATATATCTAGAAAATATTATATATTCTTGGCAACTTCTTACCATGTCACCGTCTTCAATATACAATCGAAGCTTATCAACTATCTGCACAGTGCACATTCAAAGATAACACAGATAAGAACTACATTGCCATTAGACAATCCCAAGTGAAAATATAGTGATTATTAATGAGTCTAAATAGAGCAATAGTCGGTCACCTCTTCCAGCTTTTCCACTTTAGTAAAATGGCGACCGAAAGATGTGTATCGCATTCCATGCAGAAATGGTGCAAGGTACACTCTGAGTCTATCCTACATGGCACAAACAGAAAGAAACCATGGAAAGTGTACTCAGAATTCAAAATGTATATATCAAACCAAAAAGCATATTAATAGAGATAAAGCAATATAAAATCACACAAATTACTAAAGAAGAGCGAAAGAGAAGAAGATTATCATGTTTTGAAATCTACCTTCCACCACATTAATTGATCAATGACACTAGCAAGGGTCACAGACAGCCTTTGCATCTTCTATACTGCATCCTTCAGTGCAGCCACATTAACAGCCTGCAGTAATAAAGTAGTTTAGTTAACTATTTTAACTTAGCCTATTTGACCCATTAATCATAAAACATAACCCATAATGACCGGTAGGTATGCAAACGGGTAAGGAAAAGATACCTCCACAGCACCTTCCACCCTGGCTAAAATAATTGCTTTATCCAGTCTTGATGAATTTGCATGTGCAGATGGTACTTTTTCTTGATGGTATTTCTTTACCTCTTCCAGTGTAACGGAAGAAGTAACTTCTTTCACTAAATCCAATATTCTACAATGTAAAAGGTGGGTTTTCAAGTGTTATAACCACAAAAACTGATGGTTAATCCAATTCAACCTGTTTGGCCCATTTTACATGTTTTCTTTAATAAATAATAGGGAGCAAATAAAGAGACAAAAGAATACCTCTGTTTAGACTCGTCATCTAAAGAAGGTAAAATTTCTGTTTGTTGAGACTTGGCTACCACAACTTGCTTGTAGTCATCAACAGAAGTGTTATCTTTCTCCAATTTGTTCGATGATATCTCGTTATAAAAATCAAATAATCTACTCCCTAAGGTTGGTTGACCAGGCCTCTTGACTTTTGGGTTCCACTTAAAAAGTAAGTGGAAGGTTTAAATTTAATTCGGTGTAAATATTGAATTGGGTTCCAAAGTAAAGTCAAACTCACAAAGAAGCGGAGAAGGAATTGTGGTGAAAAGTCCATCAAACTCTATATTGCTATTTGATTTTTTACCCACAGCCATAAACCGTTATCTTGCAGTAGAGATTAGTAAATAAAACAAACATAAAACAATGGCAGAATTTCAGGTTGTAGGAGGAATCAAGAAGTTGAACCAGAGAAACTATAAATAATGGTCGACGTGCATCAAATCGTATCTTCAAGGTCAAGAATTTGTGTTGCGAGATTGGAGAACTCGATCCACAGTCTCGGGTTAGCGATGCTCGTATGAAGTGGATACTCATTCACGGTTTAAGGCCCGAGTGTCGTAGCTTTGTTACCGCTATTCAAGGGTGGGCGACCCAACCGAGTATAACCGAGTTCGAGAATATTCTTGCCGGACAGGAAGCCTTGGCAAAACAATTAACCGGTGTGTTGATTAAAACCGAGAGCGAAGCCTTGTATGTCGGAAGGACGGAGAAGCATTGGTTTAACAAAAATAAGAACCGTTATGGCGAGAAAGGCAAGAGTAAATATTGGGAGAATGAGAAACGTGACTGACCCAAAAAGAGAGAATGTAACCGAAAGGGTCGAGATGACAACTTTGAAGAAGGTTCATCGGACGAAGAGAACCGAGACAAGGAATCAAGGTACAAACCAAAACAGTTTCCGTTTAGGTGCCATAACTGTGGACAAAAAGGGTATATGGCAAAATATTGTCGAGAACCTAGGGAGGAAGGTAATGCAGCTGTTGTTAAAGAAGAAGAACCATGGGATGTGGAGGCTAATATGGCCGAGGTTCAAGGAAAATACGCAGTTGACACCGAATTCAAACCGAACCTGGTAGATGAATGGTTTGAAGAAGACTCCTGTTGGTGGACAATTCAGGAAGCTGTGCCAGAGTCGAATCAGTTGAAGGTAATCATGAAATCATCTATTGTTATTTTGAATCTAGATGACGAGGAAATCATGGTTGAAGAAGAAAATACGGTTGATCAAAACGTAACCGTGACGGTAACCGAACAAGACGAGAAAGAAACCGTGTTGAATGAAGTGCACGAGGAGGCAGTTCCGTCTCATGTTACGGCTTGTCATGGTGGAACAGAAAACGTTGAAGATCAACAAACCAACAAAGTTGATGTTGGAGTTTGCATGAGGTTCATGCAAAGTTCGGGTGATCCGAACGAACGAACGAATGAAGGAGTTAAGTTCGAGAGGGAGCATGCGTCGAATGGGGATGGAAGAATTGCTTTGAGTACCATGATAGTTGGTCATGGAGTTGAGAAAGCAAAAGTTGTTTCCTATCTGAAAACGGGTGATGCAGTTTTAAATAATGGTAATCTCGAAACTAGCTCAATTGATAACAGGAAAAAGAAACTTGAAGGTAGGGTTATGAAGTCGAATCCAAGAATCAAGCTCAAAGAGGTTGAGAGCGTTACAAGGTGTGAAGGATCTTGGAGGAACAATGAAAGTTGGTATTGAGAGGGAGTGTAAAACTTGGAGCAACACCAACTTGAAGGACCCGAATGGTTAATACGAAAAGTATAAGGGTGGTACGGAAGATCTCAAGGGGCGGTTTGGTGGAGATCCAAATTTCAGGACCAAGTTGAATAACTTGGTGTCATAGTTATCTTTTATTTATTATTAAATAAATTAGAAGTCTAGTATTATTATGTTTCCTAGTTTGAGTAGGATTAGAATTGTGGGTGTTATATAAACCCATCATAAGTTTCTTTTGTTTAGAGAGTAGAGAGATTAGAAAGTATTTTGTCCATGTTTCTTATTAATGAAAAGAGTCGCTTAAACGTTTTATGCAATATCGTGTTTGGTGTTCTTGATTCGGTTTAAAAACGGCAGGTTCTTGTTGGATGTCCTTGTGAAGGTCGGAGAGGAAACGACTAAGCAAGGCGTCTGATGGTTACTGATTCGTTCAAATTAACTCCTTAACATATGAAGTGATAGTGGTGATTTTCTGTAGTTAGTACAAAGTAGCCAAGTAACTTACTATTGAAGGCAGAAGGGCCAATGGTGGTGGAGTTGGCGAAGAAGGTGTTGGCCATGATATATTGGCTGAGTGCGGTTTGCGAAGGGGAGGCATTGGCAAAGCGAAGAAAGCACCAAAGTGTTGCAAGTTGTTTGAGAGAACCACTCTTCAAATAAATATAAGAAAGAGACAGAATCCTTGGGCCAATTTTCTCTAAATTACAATGCTTTAAATAGAGAATGAAATCCTAATCTATTTGTATTTATGTTTGGGAAGAACATGGGGTGAGTGTAAGGATCAAAATATGTGGCTTATAATATCAAGCGAGAACTTGAAGAATAATTCGCTTAGGTGAGTGTAAGGATCAAAATATGTGGCCTTAAAGTTTACGTTGAGGATCTATTCTTCAATTCTTCTCCTCCGCATGGATCTTCATTTGGTCATGGGCTGAGTCCCGGGTCTTCACTGGGTTGTGGGACTCTGCAAGGCTTGTAGTCCCGGGTCCAGGATCACATCACTCTTCTTCAAACAAACAGTAATGGATGTGGTCTCTGTCTCTTCTAACACAACTGAACGTAAAGCAGCCAAAACATGCTAGTATTAACACTTCAAACAAACACATAACAAGGGAGAGAAAGAGAACCAAAAACGGCTAAGACCATCGATGGTTATGCCAAAATCGTTTGAGTCCAAAATGTGAATCTGCCATGCTTGCTTCTGCCAATATCAGATGGAAAGACTGAGGGCTTTCTATCAAAATCGCCAAAATGTCGAGGAATGACATTTACTCGTCGGGTATGTCCGAGGGTTTTGTTTGAGTTTACCTTGAATAAGTAGATGGTTTTGATCGATGTTGGATGGCTGAGGCTTTGATAGAGGTTACCTTGAATTTAGTCGACAATGTGATTTTAATCGAGAATTTTGTATTAATATTTATATTAACAATGACATGTAATTACCACATAAGCATTAATAAGTTAAAAAAGAAAATGTGAGCTGACACGTCATAAAGGTAACCTGGAAACATGATAATTGCGCAAAATTGACACAAGTAATACACTTGAGTGAATTTAGAGAGAGAATTAAAGATTGTGTGACTTTTAATAGAAAATAAGAGAAACTTAATTACAATTATGTGAATGTGAAGTTTCCCTCCCTCTATATGCTTATGAATCTCAACCTGACATAATGTCAGTGCAATACAAACTGTGTTTAAAACAACTGTAAAAGGCAAGTTTATACTCCAAACATTACTTACATGGAAGAATAGAGATTTAACAACCCCCGCACCACCCGAAAAAAACTGACCTTGACCTTTTGTACTCTCATCAAATCTACAACTTTAGCCTATTTAATTATCTGTTCACAATTGTATGTAAACAACAAGATTTACAGTGAAGCAATATCTTCAAGATTTGAAGCATATGCGGTATCTGAGGCTGCATCATCAATGGTCATATTGAAATGTTCATTCGCGAAAATGTCTTCGTCACCATTAATAGAAGGCCCTGGTGATAAATCCGGTGTGGCTGGAATAGATGATGTTGCAGATTCGGGTTCTTCGTCAGTCTGTTGAAGGTAAAAATACCTAATGCTAGCTGTCAGCACAAGCATCATTTTCGGGTGCACCTGTCAAAACAATCATCACATAAAGCTTTATAAACCACTATATTAGAAGTTTAGATTATTATTATTGTAATAATAGAATTTTTTAGGCAATTCCAATAATAATTTATGTACGGGCTGGCAATATACCTCCATGATGTCTTCTGGCAACAAGAAGATTGAGCAACCAAGCTTTCGGGCAACACTGATGATGTAAATTGCATTCAACTTCTTCTCTTCATCTATAACCACAATTAACAAATAATAATTAATTTTAGCATCATGAAAAGATGGTGGTTGAGAATCAAAAACATAGTTGATGCACGTTTTAGAAAGTTGGAATAGATTCGAGTGATATTCTTCGATTTGACCCGTTTCCCTTTTAGCTATTTATTTGTTTGACCCATTGACTCATTTGGGATAAACCCGGCCCGAATCAACCCATTATTAGGTAAACGGGTCAACATTGCCACATCTATGATTAGTCATAAATGGGTCATTTCTAAAATTGGTCAAAATGGGCTGGGGCGGTTGGCCTGCAAACGCTTCACCCATTTTTAATATTTTGTGTACAGAACTGATGTACAACCATATTCAAAATATCAATTATTTATGAAATTCAAAAAGAAAAAAATGTTCAAACATCTAACATACTGAGCAGGGCTAAAAAGTAAAAACCATACCAGTTGTACCCTTGGTTACAAGGTTCCAATTGACAACCCGAGGCTCCACTGCAGCGAGAAGCTCAAGGAAGAAAATCCCACTAGAAAGGGTTTTATCCTGCAAAAACCATCATCAAAAAATATTGTAATCAGTTAACAATATTATGGCAATGACAGATAAATAAACGAGTAACCAAAACTTTTTTTTAATAATTGACCTTGTAATTCTCCATTTGTGAAGTTCTGCAGTGGATTTTATTTTTCGATTCGCCCATCTCAAAATATAATCATCAGTTATCTCTTGGGAGCGAGTTCTCAAGTGCTTTAAAAGCTGAATCATATTATATCTCATCAACTGCCATAGGTAAGCTGAAACCAAAGATATATATTATACACGTTAAAAGTGCTTATCTTTCACGTAGAGGTGGCAATATGGATAGTGGTAACGGGGTATGTCAATTTCAGTAGGAGCGAGGCGGGCTGAAACACCTTTTTGTCCACTACTCAAATCTCTATAAAAACTAGTGTGATATTATATGATAACAAAAACAATATTGTTATCATAGATTTAAATGGGATATAAAAAATAATCTTGAAAGTTGGTTGATTTTTGCCACTATTAACCCTATTACTATTTTTTATATGACCCGGTTGAGATAAAACAAAACCTGAATCAAACTATTCATAAGTAAAACGAGTCAAAATTGCCACCTCTACTTTTGTGCAATAATACGAGTGGAAGGTCATGGGTTGTCACCTAGTATGAGCTTCTTGTTTCCTTCTACAATATCAGGACCTTGTATGTTCACAAGGGAGAATCTTAAATATTTTCCAATCCTAATTGCTTGATTACAATTCTCAACTTTTCTAATGGCATCTTGATAGGTGGTTTAGTTGTTTGCTTCCAATTAACCGAGCCTGGAGAAACTTTATCTAGAATTTCTAGAAGAATCCACCTGCATGAACTAATTAAGAGTCACACTCAATTGTTTCTGATTTCAATATGCAACAAAAATCGAACACAATGTTGTAAACATGTAGTTAACAATAACTATTCTTTGATAAATACTTTTCTTTAGTAATCAAAAATTAGTTATTTAGTTGTTTGATCAAATCCCTTAAGAGAATTATGTGCATTAAGTTTTTGTAGCATATGAATCTAAAATGCGTGCACATAAAGGCAAATAACTAGTGTATGTTTGTATAAAAACGTATGCGTACCCATTTCTGACATCTTCAAAAACATTATCAATATATGAAGCAATTCCAAGACTATTAATCCAAAGTCTGAAACATCGTTCTTCCCTGGACAATTCTTCATCAATTTGCATCATCTCAGCATAACAAACCTTGCTATTATCATTAGATAGCCCATT